>NW_005187402.1:11801576-11838306 GCF_000239375.1 Pundamilia nyererei | reverse complement strand
TTGGCTGAGATTAAAGTTATAGTTTTTACACAGCTGAATAAATGTCAAGCAGACAACTGATTATCAGAAGTGTGAGATGCTCAAGAATATACTCCGGTGTCC
Source organism: Pundamilia nyererei (assembly GCF_000239375.1). Lineage (NCBI taxonomy): Eukaryota > Metazoa > Chordata > Actinopteri > Cichliformes > Cichlidae > Pundamilia > Pundamilia nyererei. Next base: position 11,838,204 of record NW_005187402.1, on the reverse strand, counting down.
TGTTATATTTTAGATAGCAAGGAGTTTATTAAACTTCACCGAAACAATCTGTAAATTTCATTAAAATTTAATAAACTATCATCTTGCCTTTATTTTGAGTTAGCACATAGCTTAAACACTTAAAGCTGTAAGCTAATGATAGTTATATAAGAGCAGATGCATGCTGGTGCAATAAGCTGTACGTTTTACGTCCAATGGATGCATTGTCGACTGATTAGTCGACTAATCGCAAAAATAATCGGTGACTAGTCGACTATCAAAATAATCGTTTGTGGCAGCCCTAATAGAAACACATGCATTTATCTTAAAATTGCAACAATAAAGTGGCATCTAATGCAGACACAACTATTCTTTTCTTTTTTCTTGTTTTACTATGAAGGCAAAGTGGCATGACAGACCTCCACTGGTATGGTGTATGTGTGTGAGATTGTGTCTTTTCCTGCAAAGATAAAGTCATTCATCTGAACTCTGAACGAATGCTAAATGAAACTGGACAGAAATGCCAAGAGCCATGGAAATAACAATATGTATACTGTACATGTGTGTATGTGCATATGTGCATGTCAGATTGTGTTCCTATGGTAACCAGTATTTGAGTATGCGTTATCACCCCACTGTGTTTGCTCAAGGAGAAAAGTTGGACGAGACAAAAGAAAGGAAAGAATACAAAGGAAAAGTACACAGCAGAAATGGAATGAAAGTTTGATGAGGAGCAAGAAAAAGAGCTGTTTTTTTTTACTCAGATGACAGCAGTAGATTGACAGCTTCCCTTTTCCTCATTATTTTGTGTGTCTGTGTGTGTGTGTTTCTGCAGCTTGCACTGATACAGAGCTTCACAGTCTCTCTGCCAGACTGAAGGACTGGTTCGGAGTTCTCCACCTCGATGCCAACAGAGACCTCAAATCCTCTGACAGCTTTGACTCCACCACTGGACGTGAGTACATCCCCATGCCGTGTGCCTGTGTGTGTGTGTGCGTGTGTGTACCCAGTAGCTGCTGAAAAGTCATGCTTTTTTTCAGTTCTCATGAGGGCTAGCACTGATGTTGACAGTGACCCTGCTCTGTTCTCTGTAATGTCAACATGTCTGAACTAGAGATGGACCGATCCGATATTACGTATCGGTATCGGTCCGATACTGACCTAAATTACTGTATCGGATATCGGAGAGAAATAAAAAATGTAATCCGATCCATTAAATATCAAAAAAGCACCTCACAAAACTTGCGACATGGCATAACTCGGCTCATAACCTTAGCACGTCAGAGCAGTATGCATTACGTGATAGAGCGGCTGTGGCGTGCCAGATCTGTCGGTGGTCTGGTTGAGCATTTCATCTCCGAGAAAGTTATCCCAGAGAGAAGTAAAGCAAGTGTGTAAGTTCATCTCTGAATGTTTGTAAAGCATTCCTGCGTTAAGCTTAACAACCAATATATGGAGCGACTGCCTCTTCTTGCTGCTACTTCAATGGTGAAACTGATCAATGATCAGCTGATCGGCTTTTCTGTCGCGAGTCCGTCTCTCTTGTTTGTTTATCGCCCACTTCGCGCCAGAAAGAGGAAACCAGCGGCTGAACAACAGCAGCACGTTTAAGCTTGATAAGCTGTTGTTAGAATTTATTTAATATTACTTTCTACACCAGGATCTTTTTCTACATAGCTGACGGCTGGTAACTGTGCAGGGGCGGATCTAGCAAAGTTTCGCCAGGGGGGCCGATAGGGCATTAACAGGGAAAAGGGGGCACAAAGACATACTATTCTTTCTTATTCTCATTTAAAATGTCTAGCTTTTAATAATTAATTATCTGAATCTTACATCCAAAGTTTTAATCTGATGTAAAAAGTATAGAAGTCCATTACTGTATATAGTAACTATTAAGTCTAATATACCCTAGTAAGCTATAGTACTTTTTCCTTTGGGAAGATACCATCTGTGCAGTCTGCAATTCTGTTGAAGAAATATGTTGAATCTCTTTAATTATTCTTGAAAAATAATTGATTTCTGTGCATTTTTTTTCACACTGCATCAAATTAAAGTTGATTACGTCGATTAAGCATCATGAGGTGGAGGGTGGTTCCCTATTTTTTATTTTTTTGCTGGGAGTTTGCAACCCTATTAGTTAGGTTGCTTACTCTTTAAAATACCAGAATAGGAAGGATGGAGTAGGTTTAAGTTTATTAGATTGATCAGTATTGCTGAACTATGAAATATTTTGGGTGCAGTGTATTTTTTGCATACAGGTATAACAGAATAGCTTTAGTGGGGGGTTTTTTAACTTGAGTTTGAACGTATACAAAATGCAGCAAGATATTTTAAAAAAGTTTTATTTATTAAAAAGCACACTATATCGGATTCTTATCGGTATCTGGCGATATCCAAATTTAAGATATCGATATCGGACGTAAAAAGTGGTATCGTGCCATCTCTAGTCTGAACACATCTCAGCTCTCTGCCGCTGAAAACACTCTTGCGCACATACTCGAACTCGAAACTCAGTGTGTTACTTTAAAAAAAGGAAATGTCGGTGACTTGGACATGTTCTGCAGTATCAGATGTGATTTTTTTTTCCCTTTTTTTCTTTTTTGCGTCTCCATTTTTTCTTCTCTAGACTTTGATACAAGCATCCTGCCCATTTGTAAGGACTCACTGGGCTGGATGTTCAACAAGCTAGACATGAACTTTGACCTACTCCTGGACCAGTCGGAGCTGAGTGCCATCTACCTTGACAAGTATGAACTGTGCATGAAGCCTCTCTTCAACTCCTGTGATTCGTTCAAGGATGGCAAGCTTTCTAATAACGAGTGGTGCTACTGTTTCCAGAAGCCCGATGGTGAGGAAAGGGGGATGAAAGATAAAGGGATAAAAGAAGGAGGGAACATATGAATAAGTAAGGAAGGAAAGAAAGCTTAAGTGACACAGATACGAGTTGCCTGCATTACCTCATTTAAGACCAGTTACAGTAGTTCTGATATAATGTAATGAACTAAATGTTAGTAATGGAGTACTAATAAAAACATGTTTTTAATTAATAATGTATTAAGAAGGATAAATAGTCAGGTCATTCAAGGACTGTAAATTAATAGTGAATGTAAGGATAATGGGTATTGAGCCTGATAGCAAAGGAGGATGTCTCCAGTATAATATGTCACTAAGCTGTTAGTGGAGGGAAACAGGTTTGAGTGATTATTAACTATAATCTAAGATACAACTAGAGCTGTTTCAGTTTTCAATTTAATGATACTGACTTTCTTCTGTTGTTGTAGGACTGCCTTGTCAAACTGAGAAGAGCAGGATCCAGAGTCAAAGTCGAAGAAAGAGCCTCATAGGTCAGTCTGAAGTGGCAGCTGTCAGTTGCTCGCTCCTTTAAATGCCCTTGGAGGAAAACTCACGACCACAGAGTGAAATGGCAGTTGGATTTCTTTTAATAAATATTTTCGAGTAGGGGAAAAAAGGAGATATTGCACCAGCACTATAAAGCACATCCAGGCACTTTGTACACATGTCATCTGTACCCATTGAGCAGATCGTGTAGTGTTTCAGCTCACTACAAAACAGCTTGAAAAACGAGCTGGGACAGGGTCAAATGAAGGTAAGAGAAAATAGGTGTGTGCGTTTGTGGATGTGTGTTATCAAGCGACTGCTTTTCCTTAAGCAGAATGTATGGTTCCTGTCTGCAACCTTCACAGCAGTAATTGATTGTTGATCTCCCTCCCTGTGTGAATACACAAGAACTTTTGCTGCAAGTTGAGGACGTGTACATGTAACCTCTGCTGAGCAGAGTTTGCATTATATGCTCAGATTTTATTTTTAATTTTTGTCTGTTTAACCTTTCCAGCAGCTTTCTATAACTTTCTGTGAATTTTCGTCATTCCTTCTCATTTCCTCTTGCTTTTCTTTGCTCGTCTCCAGGCACTTATATTCCCCGTTGTACTGACGAGGGCTACTTCAAACCAACTCAGTGTCACGGCAGCACTGGCCAGTGTTGGTGTGTGGACAAATATGGCAACGAGATAGCTGGCTCTAGAAAACAAGGCAATCCCAACTGTGGTAAGACCAAGCCACACATGTAGATATTCTTCAGTTTGCTCTGTTATTCCTCCATTTCTCTGACCTTCTTTCTGTGTTAGTGCTTTGATCCACGTTGTCTGCTTGAACATCTGTCTTTTTTGTTTCATTTGTAATCTTCTACAAATTAGAAAGCCTTCCGATCTCTTCTTTACAACACTGAAACACAGAGAGCACTGCAGCTGCAACTTTGTTCTCTTTCTTTGCTCAGTAATTCTCCCCGTGTGTCTCTATCTGTACCGGTATCTACGGATCAGTTATCATTTAGGAAATAGATAACATTAGGCATGCCTCTGGAGCCAATTCAGCTGTTTCTAATATGCCTGATTCTATCTGCCTCTGATATCCTGCTCGTGTACCTCTGATAAAACACCAGCATCTTGCAAGTCAAGACAGAAAATTTGTCACACTTGTCAGCAGGGAGCAATGTCAAAAGATCTGTTATGAATATGAATTTGAAGCAGTGCTGAGGCGTACCTCACAGGGGAGAATAAACAAATAAACTACTGCCTACTGCATTATATTTTGACAAAGAATATACAAGATTAAGTTTTTTGACATGTTATAGTGATAGCTAACAAGTCAGCCATGGAAATTCAAATGAAATGGTCAAAAAGCCAATAAAAGCACTTTGCTACAAATCAATTGCACTGTGGAAAAAAGAACAATAATTAGGAGGAAAGAATCCAGGCAGACATACTAATTACCAATCAAACAGCCAACTCACTGGCAGATTGCACCTCGCACGGATGCCAGTCTAGTCGAAAACCAGTAAATGCAGGTTCCAGTATTGATGTCCGTCCAGCCTCCATGCACACATGCACACGCGTAGACAACACCAGTCCTAACAAGCTCATCTAACTCTGGCTGAGTGGCCTGAGGCAGGGGTTGCCTGGAGTTCTCCCATTCTGGCCTGCGTAGAACAAACAGGTAGCAATGCAGCAGCTCTCCACTCAATAGCCTGAACACAAGGACACCAAACTGATTTTAACAGCGTAAGTGCCACTCAACCACAGCGCAGTTGTACCCAGGTGTAAATAGGCTGTTTTGAACACAGACTAATTTGAAGTTCGAGCTTCAAAAAATGCTCGAGGCAGAATCTGATAATGACTCCTGTTCACACTGTAGCTCCACTGGATTCAGCATTAGCCTCCCATTAACCAAACACCACTAAAACCATCCAGTATAATCAGCTCCCTGTAGCCGCATGTTGTTTGTTGGGTAAATCAACAGAAAGCAAAAGTTGTTGTTTTTTCATTTATTTTTTCTAGTAGATTATTTGCTCCCCTGAAAAGAATGTATTGGTTAGGGAAAGAGTTAGCTCATGATGGCCTACTCTGATTCTGTGCCCTATTTCAAGAGTTTACACCCAGGCTAATTGCTAACATTAGCAATTAGTGCAAAACAAAATAAGGCTGGAGCTAATGAGAGTGGAATTAGTTCTGAAGGTCTTTGGGGGTGAAGTGTTACACTGAATGTTTTGTTTTGCATCATGACCTCCTGTGCCCTCTAATGAAAGTCTTGACACCTCTGTATATATCAATAAAGATGTGGTTTGATGACTATTAGCATAGTTTCCGGGTTTTTCCAAAGGTAGCTGCAGAAGCGTAGACCACCCTTGCTAACTGCCGAAGCAAACCCACTAATTTTGTTATATAAGCAGGCCTTAAATATGACAGAAACCTGTCAGTTCAGAAAAGTGCTGGAAGGGTTACTTCCAGTAGGCTTTCAAGTTTCAGGGAGCCCACTGGCAAAGAATTTATAATCTGGGAAATCATTAATATATCATAATTAATGTTAATCTGGGGATATCTGTGTAATCTCTTTATTATGTTTTTCTCTCTCTACAGATGAGGATCAGGAGACATCGGGGGATTTTGGCAGCGGCGGTGCGGTCATACTCCTCGACGATCAAGAAGAGGAGCCATCACAGACCGGTCGGAGCCGGCAGAAGAAGAGACGGGGCCGCATCCATCCCCGAGGGACCATCGAGGACGACGAGGACGAGGAAGAGGACAAGGATGACGAAATCGGCTACGTTTGGTAGCTCCGCTCCATTTTCCTTTGCCATCAGCTGACCAGGAAACTCCGTTAACTCAGCACAGATCTAAAGCCATTCCAATGTCTCTTCCTCCAGTTACCTTGGCAGCAGTCCATCTCCTGGCCCCTCAACCTGCTACTGCAATCTCTGTCTCTCATCCAAATCTCTCTCTTCAGTGAACCTCATCTGACCTCTTCATTTTCAAGCGTTTCACTCTGTCCTCAGACAGAAAATAGAGAGACTATTAGATTTCAACAACTGTCAAGCCCCTTTTAGAATTCTGCTCGAGCTGTCCACTTTCTGCCTCCACGTTCCCCCAAACCTGTGATCGTAAACACCTTCTAACAGGGACTCTATTATCTCTGTCACTCGTTCCATCTTCTTTCAGTCGTTCTCCCTTTCTCCTATCATTGTATGTCCATGTCAGAATCTCTGGTCAGTCTATGAGCCCAGATATGTTAGCTGATGTATTGGATGTAAATATGTTTCCTTAAGGGAGGCCAGGCTATGGACTACCTTCCCTGTTGCTCCATCAGCGGCTCATTTTCATATTGTGTGTTCCACCGTCGGGCTCCTTCTGGTGTTCAATGATGTTTCTGCAAATTGCTGCCACAGTTTAAGGCTCTGAGATGCTCCTTCTCCCTCTCTCTCTCACTCTCTCTCTGTTGTTTTAAGGAGGATTGTAAAATATTTGTTGATCTTGAATGTTCCAGGAAGCCCAGGAAACAATGAGATTAATGATGTATTGTCGTTGTTGTTGCATGTTTCTCATCGTGTTTCTATAAAAGAGATATTTACCTGGCCAGGTCTAGCTCTATGCATCTCAAACAGAAAGTGATGCCTATTTGGCTGCTACAATACTTTGTTGCTATGTTGATGCTGTCTAGTGTCTTTTTGGTTCTTCTCCCAATCTCAGGAGGTAGGAAGTTGCATTGCAAAGTGTGATAGCAGTTAAGAAAAGCAAACTGCAAAACCTACAGTCCAAATTGGTTGGTTCTCAGCCAGCTATTCTTCTACTAATTGGTCAATAGGGCTGCTGAGGATTTTTGACTGCGCATGGACACTAAGCTGCTCCTGAGCTGGGAGGACACATGAAGTCATGCAGAAGAAGAGGCTCAGTTGTGCGTCAAAGCGTTGGATATGTTCAGTGATTTGAAATTGAAATCTTCACCATGTCAACTACGTGAACTTTTATTTGTAACTTTGAGAATTTAAGTAAAGTGGCACTTTGGGTGTCTTTTGAACCTTACAGGTCTGCGTCCATGTGTCTCTTGCTCCCCCGTGATGAAACTTTTTAGGCAGGGCGTCATGTGTTTCATCTTATTTCAAAAAATCGTGATAAAAAAAAAAGTGATGAATAAAAACACATCTCTTGCCTCGCTTTGAAACCACAAACACATTTGCATAAGATTTTTTATTTTTTTCCAAAGCCCGGATTTCGCTGCAGTATTACAATCAAAGCCCTCCATCAATACTGACCTTTTCCAACCTTGAGAAAGCGTCGTCCCTGTTAGAAGCAGACATAAATGGTAGCTGCAGAAAATACTCTTATCACTTGCCTTTGAGAGAGGAGAATCACAAAGCTAGCGGTGCCCATAAGAACATAAAAGCTTAATGAGTGTTTTTGTAATATCAGTGGCTAATGGGACAGCTGACCCCACTGGCTTGAAACAGCCTGCACAGCACTTTGAAAACACATTGTAGCAACAATCAGAAGCTAAAAGGACAACTGAATCTTCTGGCTCGAAAAAGCCTATTCAGCAGTTCACAGGACTCTCTGTCACACAGAATAGACAATGGGCTTAACTATGTGCATCAAATTATGCTGGAAGCTGTGGAGGGTGTATAATCACCCGATTCTGGGACCCTGGCTCGTGCGTCTTCTGCTGTCATCAGGCTACATGAGAAAAGTTGGAAAGAAAATGTCTGCTTCTTGTGTTTTTACTGTATCCGCCTATATTCCCAGTTGCAGTGCTATATGGCTCTCAGCTATTCCTTTCACTGGATCCTTAATAATAATTAGTGGTAAATGGTCTGTATTTGTATAGCGCTTTTTACTAGATCCCCCTAGGGACCCCAAAGCACTTTACACACCCAGTCATCCACCCATTCACACACTGGTGGTGGCAAGCTACAGTTGTAGCAGGTGGCTGGACGAACCACCTGCTACAACAGGGCAGGGCAGACTGACAGAAGCGAGTCTGCCATATCGCGCCATCGGCCAGTAGGCGGTAGGTGGAGTGTCTTGCCCAAGGACATAACGACTGGGCTGTCCAAGCCAGGGCTCGAACCAGCAACCTTCCGATTACAAGGCGAACTCCCAACTCTTGAGCCATGATCGCCCTAGTGATAACACAGTCTATCAAATCATAAAGAAAACGAAAATACATTTTGCTCAAATTCCTATTACAAATAAATAGCATTATAATAGCTAATTTTTTTCACATAAAATGCAAAACAGCTTGCCTGTATGCAGGGATTCCTCTCCTTGGTAAGGTCTCCAAGAAAACCTTTAAATATAGTCATAAGTAGTCATAAGCATCTACTTAAGCATCTGTGGCACCAAGGCCATGCTTGTCTGTCTTCAGGAGAAAGACCTTGCAGTTTCAGAAAAACATCTCTTCCTCTTTAGAGCCGTTACATAAAGTGTTTAATTTCTGTTATTCAGAGTGATGTTTAAGGAGGAAATGGTTTGTTTATTCAGAATTAAGGTGAAATCGGCTTGTTTTCTTCATCTTTCCTCTCACTCTGTGCTTTTGCTTGAAGACATCTCGGTATCTTTGTTATGAAATTTTTGTCACAGCATGGGTTCGTCCAGCCACCTGCAACAGAACTCCAACTCGTGCAGATGCCATTTTACTAAAAGGAGTAATCAGACAAAGTATCACTGGGTTCAGGACTATGATGGATATTTTGAACACACGGAAGGTTGTTTAGGAACTTCAGCTAACGTGGTGTACTGCACACCACGGCTCACATTCAGCCACTCACACGCTGTCTCATTATTGTTTCTGTTTTCTTCTGCTTTCCCACTGAAACTCACTCCTCTTGTAGTGAGCTCTGTCTTCATCTCAGAAAAGGGAAAGCTTGGTTGCATTCTATCCTCAGGGCACTTCACTGCTCTGTTTCGTTTCTCTATTGGCTGCTTCTTTATTATCCCCAAATGACTTTTCCTGTTGGGTGGATCCTCGTATCCACCCAGCATCTCCATAGAGACCGGTGATGGCCACAAGTGGGGCTTTATGCAGTTGGCTGCAGTTATCGTATGGAAATCGAGCTCCTGGGTGGAGTTAAAGAGTTAAAGCAAAAAAAGGAATTTCTTTTAGTCAGGATCTTGTCCAACACATAAAACCTTATGTTATACCTATACTTTGTTTCTTCATGTAGTTTTTCTGTTAGTGAATTTTTATTAAGATGCTTGCATGGAGATTCACATTGAAGTTGAAAGATTGTTATTTAACACTTGGCAAAAATGTAACAAAGCATATTTTCCAAAACTGCTTCCCGTATACATACATTCACACAAGATGTATTCAGTAAATGGCCATGTGACTGATCCACAGTGACAAGGGGTCATCATTTATGTAGGACTACACAGCATTTTTCTTCCCTCATCCCACATTTGGAGACAATGTCCTACATGTGGATTTGCTCCACTTTATGAAACTCACTAGTGCGGCACAGATGCATTCCTACATTCTGTCTTTATCTAATGGCTGTGAAGAAAACAGATGAAGCTGTCATCATGGCTCGAGCACAGGTTAATAAGTCACCATCTTTTGCCATGTACTATGTGTTGGTAACAATAAAGACTGGTAGTTTTAAAGGTCATTTGCACAGTTTTGGAGTTTCCCACTGGGGGAAATATGACAGGAAGCTGATTGTATGTAGCACCATGCATGTAGTTTCATTGATGAGATGCTTATGAAGATGTGGTGATGTTTGAATGCATTCATACTGAAATAATTAGATTGTTTGTTGATATCAGGTTCCCTACATACACGTCAGTTAAATCCATTGGCTTCCATTTAAAAGCTGCAGGGTATACTACAAGTTATTAATATCGACAAGCTAAGTCCAGTACTAAACCAGACTTCTCTAAAGTGGGCAAGCTGCTATTGGAGTCACTCATACCTTCATTTTACATATTTAACTGGGCCATAAGTCAAGATTGCCACTTTACATGTTAAAAGTCAAAGTGGATCTCCAAAGTCCTCAGGAATGAGAGCACTGCTCATTTTTTTCCAGGTTGTTTTCATTCTAGCTGTGTGATCAAGGACCAATTCACGCTCACAACCCCAGGGGACTGCAAATAACTACCTGACAGGACAGAAATTCAGCATCCCTCCAGAGCCTAAGGACCAGATTTGAGGATCACCAGTCTAAAGCCTGCCTATGTAATTGGCAGACACATTGTAATAAGTAGGGATCATCTCCCCCTAATCTGTCACAGCCCACCACTCGCACTCACGCTCTCTTTCATGCTTGGCTGCCACTGTACCAACCAGCTTGTCGAGCCTCGAGACAGATCAGACCCCTTCATGCCCTCCAGTGGAGCTATCTTGGCCCATTCAATTCCATGTGATAAGCAGCACTGCTATTCCAAATTTGCACATTTCTGTCAGCGCCCTCTCCCTGATGGCACGTATTTTGCTGCATGCAGCCTTCTGCAGATAATATTAACAGGTAGCAAAAAGTGGCTGCACTGGCTTCATTCCAGGGAGTAGCGATAAAACAAATTGAAACTCTTTGTCGAGAAGTCAGAAGATGCAAACCACTATAATAGGAGTTTCATATTACCCTCAAACAAATGAATGTATTTATGGTTTCTAAATCATTTGTCTTATCTGATACTAGGCCCTGTATAATTCAAAACCAAACCCCACCTTGTCCAGCAGGAGCTGTGATGCTGCTGTCACTTTGAAACAAATGACATTATTTTCCATGCAGCACAAATGTGACGTGAATTTGTAAAAAGAAGACTGTGTGTGACACTAGTGCCCTCTTGTGGTTTGCTCCCAGTTTTTACTTGCCTCACACATTTCCACTGATGACATAGGAGGTTATCAATTTAAGGTGTTGAACACATAACTGAGTCCGGTCATAGACGTGTTGTGTTATTTTTTTTAAATATATCATTCACTATTTTTTCACTCTCATAAAAGAAAACAGTCTTTTACAGCAACCTTTTAATTATCATCACTATGACATGTTTTTTTTCTTGGGTAAATGTTACAGTTGCATAAAGATTGTGGTTAATATGATCAAAATATAGAGTTTGCATAAGAAAGGCACTTTATGACAAAAAAAAAAAATCAACATTTTCTCCTGTTCCTGTGTGCTTTGTGTAGTTCGTTTCTTGCCATAACTGAGTTTTGGATGGAAAGCCTCCTTGTTTTGAATTATTATATAAAAAAAACTTTGGGTTACGCTGTAGAAGAAAGGCACCCTGTTTAAATGTTTTACATAATTTTTGTAGTTTCTCAGGATAATCTCGCACCTCTCCCTTTGTAGTAAATGAGCTAGTAAGACTTTTGTACTGGCATCATCATTGTTGTATATTTTCCCATTAGAATATCTCCACATATTTGGCGTCTTCCCTCACCAGCGGTTACTCTGAGCTGCAGCTTCCACATCCATGATTCGTGGAAGTCTACCACTAGCACCACCTTCCAGGTAGCCAGACTTCACAGCAGGTGTATCCGAGAGCCTCCTCTTGCTTTTGTTCAGTTCTGTATCAGAGGAAAAATAATCAATTTTACAAGAGGAGAGGAGCACAGCATACTGCCAAAACAGAGAGAGAAGCGGATACGGCATAAATCCCGGCTGAGGCTTCAGAGATTCACCTGAGATTGCTAATAACATCTTGCGCCTTGCTCCAAAGGTAGATACACCCACTTCCTTCAGATCTTCATCAGACAGAGTGAGGAATGTCTGATAGTCGATCTAGAGTGTAGACCGAAGTTGCATCATGATGCTCATTTATAATGCATTAACTCTTTCGGCTTGTGTTTGCAAGCTGAATGAAAAAAAAAAGTGATTTCAAAAAATTATCAAGTGCGACTCTCTGTGTGAGTTTACCTCTTGCTGTTCAAACACATCGATGTATTTGAGCAGGCCCAGCTGGCCGAGCAGCTCGGGCAGGTCATCTGTCAAGTGGGGGCTGGGGCTCCGCTGACTGCAGGTCGACCCCCTCCTCTGTGAGCACACACTTTCGAAGTAGCTGCTGCCATTGCTCGCAAAGCTCTCCGCTGAACACCGGAGGCCAAAGTTTAGAGGAAAAGGTTAAACGCAGCAGGGAGCAGGTGATCTCTGTTTAGCTGAGTGCACAGAGGTCAGACTTACAGGGCTTGTCGCTTCTACTGCGGTTCATTGAGGAGGCAAATGCAGGAAAAGAGGATGATGAGGAGAAAGTAGTCAGAGGTGAGGATGGGGAAGATGAGGATGAGGACGAAGAGGAAGAGATGAGCTGGGATGAAGATGTGGATCCACGTCTGTCCCTCCAGTTCTCAGAGTCGCTTCCATTAGCCACCTTTCCTGTCTGAGCAGCCCAAGACTAGAAGGAGATAGTAACAGCATTAAATGGGACCTATTTTTGCTCTTGGACTCTATTAACTTTGCATGATGCAAGGTTAAAGATATTCCTTATTTATCTTTTACTGGGTCTTGGTGCATCCCCTCCGTTCATCCACTGTCTGTTTTTTTTTTTTCTTGTATTGCTCTGACACTTTGTCTGACAGGTTTGAAAACCAGGTGGATGTTACTGCTGTTCTTGTATCCAAACTGAAAATATGGGAATCTATAATAAGTTCCCTTATACAGGCTAATGTTGCTTTCTTCTGACAGCGTTTTGCACAATAGCATCATCGTGTCATTTTGCCACCATGCCCTACTGTCATCTCTCCCCTGTCTCTGTCCCAGAGACAAATAGCTGCAAGTGGCCATAAACTTCCTAATGCCTGTAGATCCAAGGATTTAGCCAAATCCATTTAGCGTGTCTCTAAACCAGCTTATTTGCCACTGTGGGCTGATCTGTGACAGTAAAAGTCCTTCACTCGAATCTATCAATGCAGCGGGCATAGCAAATGCTTCCTCCCAGTTGCCTGGGTCTCAGAGGAAAATTGAACTCATTGGAGAAATGCCTCTTGCTTTCATTATCCTAAGTGAGTCTGCTTCTACATCAATGGCCAGTGGGCAGTCAGAGAGCAGCTATTCAAAAGGCTTTAAAAGAGCAGGGGAGATGAGCTGAACCAGCTCAGGTAAACAGGTTGCCAAAGAGTGCCTGTGTTGACCACACCGATGGTATCAGACTCCAGGTAATTGAGCGTACAAATTGGCAGTGCTTACCACACAGTGAGATAAATGCCCGAGACTGTTAGGGGGCAAAACCAATAAATGAGACTGTGTTAGAGGGCCACTGTGGCAGCGCTTGTTTCACTGCACTGCAGTAAAAGCTTCAACTGAATTCAGTCCAACAAAAGTAGCTGTACCTATAAATCATGAACTCTACCTATAACTTTGAACGAAAACTCAAAATGTTAATCTGTGAGACCATTTTTTCAGCTTTTAAGTAAGCAGTAGGCTCATCTGTACCTGTTGCTGGTTATTACCGGTGCTCAGGTAGGGTTTGTAGTTGCGTCTGCTGATGTTGCGAAGCTCTTTTACAGCCTCGGCTGGCATAGACTTGGAGAAGCCAAGGCCACTCCACGTGTCTGTGGGCGTGCGGACCTCTGTGACTATAGGCTTCCTCTGCATGGCTAACATAAATACACATAAACACAGAGTTAGAAAATGTGACTTTGGGACTAACTGGTATCAAAAGCATTACCGTCTGTGATGTTGTCTGAAATCTGATTGCCAGCTTTCACATAAATGCAGCACGTTGCATGTTCAATGTGGAAAGTCTGACTGTAGTAGTGCTGTGGCAAAAGAAGTGAATAAGGAAACACTTTCAGAAAGCTTTACAGCTTTAAATTCACATAAATGGATTTTGCAGCAAGCATCAATACTCATATCCGCAGTCTGTCTATCATAAAAATGCTTTGCAGGTTTTCCACGTCTTCTTTGGTACTCTGATGTGAGCAGGCTGGGTTCATGTGTTAAATAATGAATCACGAACAGTGTTACTTCTCTTGCCAGCATGTGGCATACTTAATAAAACTCTGAGCGCTAAGACTTAGACTGGCATACGCATTCAATCGACAAACAAGTGACCCTGGGCCTCTTCCATGTGTGAATGTGTGATAAAAACTGCAACAGTACTCCATAAAGAGTGCAATATCAACAGGATTATTACTGGTAGGTTTTCATTCGGGTGTCTTTGTGTGTATTTGTGGCGTAAATGTCCCATTCATATCCTGGCATACGGGTGTCTTAATGGCTGTGAGGCAGATGGCCCATTCAAACTGCTAATTCATAATCCCATAAAGGAACACTGAGGGAATTTGGTACCATTTGGCTGCAGATCTCTTCAGTATCTCTCATTCTGCGTGAGGGATGCTACGTGTGTGTCCACGCACGCTTGTGTATGAGAGCACACGCACCATTCCTGGATGCATGTGTGCGTGGGTTGTCTGCATTGTGTATCTACCCCTGGTGAATTAAGTGGGAGTGCCAGTGCTACTCTATTATAACTTTGGCACACTGCAGCCCATAAACAGGCCCCCTTCATCAGTTGTCTTGGCAGTGAGCACTGCGGAAATGGGACCCCTTTATCAAATCCCTACTTCTGCTTGGGATATTAATGTGTCTCCCCTATAGCATGCTTGAATAAACTTAAAAGCCTACTTCATCTGGCTTAATCCACTGACATTAAGTATTTTTCCAGCAATGATGTGAGCAAAACATGTGATTGTTGCCAGCAAAACTAAATTATTCCTGCTCCTGTTCAGCTCCGAAAACAAAACAAAAAAGTGTGCTGATGAGCAAAACAACAATATACTTCACCAAAATCTATTTTCGTGCAACTATCTGCAGAACAGCAACTGTGAATCAATAAAAAAGAAGGAACGCTTGCTTAGCAGTGCTAATCATTGTTGCAGAACGTTTCTGAAACCGCAGCAAGACAGGAAGAAATATTAAACATTTAGGAGGACTAACCTCTGGTTGCCAGCAGTTTCTTCTTTTCATAGTCATAATCCTACAAAGTACAAACAGGAAATGGAGTAGGTAAATAATGCATGAAATTGAATTTTTTTCTTTGGTTACTGAGAGATGGGAGGATAGCGGGAACCTAATTTACAGCAGGAACAAACACTTGCATAAGAAAACACGTCCTGCTGCCGTGGCAGTAAACTTGTTAATCCTTCTTTGCATAACCTTTGCGTATGTGAGATGGGAGAAAAATAAGAGGGGAGACCAACAAAGAGAGAACCCAATTTTCAAAATCAAACCGCAAATCAATAGATTATAGACCGTGACAAAGAAAATGATCTTCCCGTTTTCAGTTTAACGTGACATTTTCAGCGTTCGCTCATCCACTGTCCTACAGAGATGTGATTATCTGTCCACTGAGCATCATCCGTGACCAAAATGTGTGCCACAGACTCTGTGCATAACTTCGTGAAGAAACAAGCAAGGAAGAAACCTGCAGCTCCTGTTTTTCTCACCTCAGCCTTGAATGAGTCAGCGCGAACATTTTGAGCCAGAGTCACATCTCTCCTCAGGCTGTTCCTCCGCTCACTCCTCCCCCCCTCAGTGTCTGCGTTCAGCAGTCTGGCACAGTCAGGAGGAACACACGGGCGCGCGCACACACACACACACGCACGCACACACAGATGGTAAAGCAAGGTTAGGTGAAACTGTGATGGCTCTGTGCAATCTTTGAGTTCTTATTAACTCTTTCTTTAACCTGGCTGCAGCAGTTCTTTCAAAGTGTCATCGTGCAGTTTAAATATAGAGTGTGTTAAATGTGAGCTAAATTAAAACTGCACGCTCTGTAGAGCTGATTTATATCAAATCAAACAGAAACCAAAGTAGAGCAAGTATAAACAACAACAAAAGAATTTTCCAGAAGTTAAGACTTTAAAGATTATGAAGAGTCATCAGAGAGTAGGTGTGTGTACCTGCAAAACGCTCACCTGTATGTTAACACCTGCCCTGTTGAATGGCGCCTGCCCTGGCTGAAAACCTTGGCAATTTCAGGACCCTGAAGGCTCCCCCTCCGACCATTCAGTCCGATCCTGCTGATGCTGCTCTTCAAAGCGTCACACGTCTCAGACGATGACATCGCCGCACACTCAGAGCTCTCATGCTGACCAAACTGGTCCTCATTTTCCAGAATCTGAAAAAGAGAATTGGAAAGTTTCAGAAGAATTTCACATTGTGTTTTGTCATTTTGAACATTAACAGTGAAACACCTTCTCCAGAGGTCGACCATCTGTTCCCTTCGGCCCTACCCTACCCTCCTCAGTGGGAGAGGTGAGGCCTGGTGGAGGTGAGGGGCGTGGCTTTGTGCCGTTCGGCATCTCTGTAGCAGGAACAGGCACGGGGCCTGATCAGCAAGAAGAAGGGTGATATGAATGAATCAGTATGAAGCAGAAAAATTTTAAAAATAATTATTCTGATTGTAAAAACAAATCATATGTGTTAATGCTCTCACCCTGTTCAGACAGGCGAAGCTGCTGCAGCAACATATTGAGCCAGTAATTGGTCAGCCCACTGCCAGGTAGCAGAGAGCCAGGGGTCATTTCAGCTATCTTAACAGTCTCAGAGGAATCCAGCCCCAGGAGTAGACGGCGGGCCTCATAGAGGCAGGAAATATTCCTTTCCAGACCTTTCACCACAACTGACTGACAATTATAAACCAACACAGATTTTTAGATCAGTACTCAACTCAGCAGAAAACTACAGGGGAGAATATTTTGCATTCAAAATCAAAGAAATATTTCAGGGCAAGTTTTTATCAATACAAAGCCCAATCAAATTAGCATTCTTTTTTCAGTTGTGTCTCAAACAATAAGCATCAGAGCCACGAGGTAAAATGTACCTTGCTGGTCTGTTTTACTTTGGGCTTGACGCTAATGAAGACTCCAAGGTTTCGCATCATCTGAGCTAGCTTACAGGGATCGGCCTCCCCATCTTCACGCATGTCAAACATCAAACACACAGGCAGACAGTCCTATTGTGTACACAAATATGCAAACATCACACAGATTGTAAAAGTATCAAACATTAAAAGCAGCAAAGTTTTCTCAGCATTGTTTTTTAGCAGTTATGCGCACACAAAATAAACAGCCCCGCTGTACCATGAGATGCTGCCTAGCCAGACAAACCCCATCAGGGCTGCCCTGAATGAGCAGCGAGGGAGGACTCTGAGGGGCGCTGAGGTCCGGTAGGATGATCTGGGTCTGGGTCTGGTGCATAACGCTCAGGAAGTGAGCGCCATTCTGTCCCAGCAGGAATAGGTGCTGCTGGGAGGTGACGTCCAGCTGGCTGTTGACAATACCGCCTGCAACCTCTGCTCCCAGCAGGAGGTCCATCAAGATGCAGGTCGCCTTCTGTGAGGTGATGGTATATATAGTCACGACATGATACTTAAACCTCATTACCCAGTAGTCTCCTTAATCTTTAATGCTAACCTTTACAACATCTGCATTGCCCTGCAGACCCCAGACGGAGCAGCAGCTTCCATAAAAGGGTGGCTGGGCTTGAGGCTGGGGTGGCATGGCCCTGAAGCTCACACTGACCCCAAGAGTCTGTACTACCTGCTGGATAAGTGGTGAACCCGGATCTGGCAGAGCCTGGGGCACAAGACTCACTGGCAAGTCAAAGGTCAAGGATAGCGGCTGGAGGTCCTGGGATAAGAAGGGTAAGGGTTCGAAGAGAAGGAGACACAGAAGGGAGGGATAATGAAGAGGTGGGAGAGAAACAAAGACAGAGACAAGACAGGCAGTGCATTGACAGATATACCTGTCCTTTTTGTGTCAGCCATCCTCTTAATCACTCTATTGATCTTTCCGTCTGACAGGAGTGAAAATATTGAGTGTTGAGACAAATAAAAATCTATTCTGTGCAGTTTGCTCAAATTACACATTGACAACTCACTCTTATCCTCCTCCTGGCTTCCTCTACGCCTTCTACGGGCCCAGCGATGGAGACCTGGTAATTAATTAATAAATAAGATGTAAACGAATTGGTTTTCAGTTTCCTGTCATAGTGGCAGCAGTTAGTGGAATTAAAATGCCACCTACCTGGTTGCTTTTCTCTCCAGTAGCATTGTGACGGTTGGAGTCAGGGAAATGAATATGACAGGATGTGACCTCCATCACTTTTTTGATATTCCCTCCGCCTTTTCCAATCACATGAGAATGCTCCGTATAGGCCACGTCCATTTTTAGAGTCACCTTGTTTACCTGGTTTTATATAAACACTGGTTATTTGAGCAGATTTCAGTTCAATACTGGCCTTAACATAAAAAAAACATAAAACTACTTTTATTAAAAGCTTACATTCCTCTATGGATTCTTGACATTGTAAATTTAAGGCACCAGCAACCTCACCCTGGTTTCCAACACTTCTAGTATCTTCCTTTTGGCTTCCAGGACATTAGCTCTCTTCCCTTCCACCTTTACGTGTGGATCTAGAAACAATAGATGGAAAATGATAAATCTCTGTTAACACACACACACACACACACAAAGCTGTGGGAAAAACACAAAACAAAGAGCACTGATTTTGGTGTGAACGGAACATGAAGAATTTGCCACCTTTCTTTGATTTGGCTCCTATCTTCAGTTTGGATGGCCATTTCACCTGAGTGTTAGTTTCTCTCATTACCTGTGAAAGCACGGACAATAGAAGAGAGTGAGAAACAAAGAAGCTGCTATCACTCTATGCAGGAAAGATCGTAACAGATGCAATGAGAACACACACATTCAGAGAACACAGCAGATCTTAGGATACAAAGCTGCCTCCACCTCCAATTATCACCACCATAAAATCTGTAATCACTGAATGAAGAGCATCTAACAAGTAATAAAACTGCAGCAGGGATGTTTTCACTGGTCTAAGATAAATTTCACCACGAGGCTTTAAAACACTAGTGATTACACTGTCAGTGGTTTTTACAAAGGAAAATGGCCAAATATTATTAGTTGTTTGGTTTATGAATAAAGTGTTTGAATGTGTGTAGAGCCACTTACTCTCTCAAAAAACTCCTCTCCCGTCTCGACAACCTCATGCTTTGGAGCTGAAAGAAGAAGTAGGCAAATGTAAAAACGAGGCAGATAAAGATAAAATAAACCCCTAATAAAACGCAGCAGAGAGATTTGTCAGGTTGTATTGGTCGCCACGCAATGTTCAATATGACGCATGTGAACACAAAGTCTGCATTTCAATGTTGACTTGGCTGAAATTTGTCAAGCCAGTGGAACAAGAGGTTGCTGGGAACATAAACAAGTTTAAAAGGCCATTGCTCCATGGTGACATTTACAGGGTTCAGGGGGAGCCCCAGGAACGCCTTCAACCCCCTCCTTTTATCACTACGGGTTACGCTGGCCAGAGCTGAGGAATGAGAAGAAAACACTATGGGGTGGAGCAAAAGGTGGTGGTTAGGAAAGGCAGCCACAAATTAGCCTGGAGACAACTAATCACATCAATGGCATTTGCTGACGCAAATACCTCCCACTTTACCCAAACAAAAAGAAAAAAAAAATTAAAGTACAAAACCAAAGGGGAGGGAGGGGGATGTACGAAAATCAGTGTGAAGGCCTGAATGCGGTGTGACAGATTATTACCTATAGGGTTGAGATGGGATGTTTACTGCCTGATTGAGGCTGCTCGAACAGCAGTAAAAGCAGAAGTCCCAGCTGCGCGCGCATTAAAAACCAAGCCGCGGTTATCAGAGCTGAAGCACTTTCCCATCAAGCGCAAACATCAGCTTGTGTCTACAGCGGTGGCACGCTGTCAGAAAGAGTTTCCCCGGCGACACAGGGGAGGCATTTGTCATAAACCCGCCAAGCAGCCATAACTAACAGAGGCAGTTACCTTTGCTTCACAGACGGGAATGATAATAGCCAAAAGGACCTGTGAATGCATAAGCAATTGCAGGTCATAAATCACAATGATGCAGCAACAGGGGTTTAGTGGATGGCGTTTACTGATGACGACAACAAGGGCACAGGCGGCTGGAGGCGGCTGGAGGCCCCCAGAGGCGCGTGGGATCAGGTAGATAACAAGGTCAATGAGGAACACAGGATAGGATAGGTTTCAAAATAACACAAAATTCAGATGTTGTAGAGTTCAAGGCAGACTGTGAGAATGAAGTCGATAAGAAAGCCCTGAAGTTCAGGCACATAGCACTGACAGTTCCATCCATAAAAATTGATAATCCCATTTAACTCACCATACAACATGGTCTCCAGCTTCTTCCTATCGATCCTGAACCTCTCCTCCACCCACTCTGGGTCCAAACTCTTCCCTTTTGTATTCTCCTGCTCCGAATCACAGCTTCTTCCCACTTCTTCATGTTCCTCATCCTCTTTTTCCTCTCTGTCACACTGGGTCTCGCCCAGCTCAGCTTCTGCCTCTGAGTTGGGTTTTAGGCTGTCTTCCAAGTCAGGCTGCTGGGGTGCTACAGTGGTCGGGACTGGAGAGCTTTCCTCTGTGGTAGTGGTGGCCATAGCAGGACTGAGCCCTTGTCAGTGGTTTTGTGTGTGTGTGTTTGTGTGTGTGTGTTTCCGAGGAGTATGTGTGCATGTGTGTGACCAAGGAGACCAACAGGGACAGAAAAAAGGGAGAGAGGGGCAAGAAACACCCCCTGTGTCTTTTTTTTTAAACATCCCCCGCCCCCTTCACTTAGTTTGGTACACAAAACTCTTTCTCTGCCCGTTCAAGCTTTAGGAGCCTTGAAGGACTTGTCTCTTTGGCTTTCATTGCACAGATGGATAAAAGTAGCTTCTTTGCACCGGCACACAGTGTCTGCTCTATCGTAGTGACTGCAGAAAGGCTAAGACAATACAACTTCAAGTAAGGCTCACTTTTCTCAGAACAAATCCTCAGTAATCCTCACTTCAGTGTCTACAGATTATCTGGATTGATAGTCAAGGTCCAATGATAAGTCAGGACACAAAACTCTCTCACACAGACACACACGCACACATCCTGACATCCAGCTTCACATCAACGCACACAGCTAACAAAATAAACAGGTCATCCAGCCACCTCAGATCATGTCTGCACTCCCTCCCCGTCCTCTAAATGAGACACAGGGGGCTTCAGATTCCAGAGGTCGGGGTGAAAGCGATAAGGGGTATAACGCAGCGGTTT
The DNA here is from genome assembly GCF_000239375.1 of Pundamilia nyererei. Lineage (NCBI taxonomy): Eukaryota > Metazoa > Chordata > Actinopteri > Cichliformes > Cichlidae > Pundamilia > Pundamilia nyererei. Next base: position 11,816,834 of record NW_005187402.1, on the reverse strand, counting down.
TTCAAAAGAAGCTTTCAATTCCTGTCTGTACTAGAAAAAGTCCTACTATCTGCAACTCTACCAACAGAATACTGTAAGAGATGAAAACATATATATACTGTATCAAAGTATGATCACATCGTTAGTGTCAGTAGTGTCATTTACTGTTCCAGGTAACACATTTGTAACTACTTCATATGCATCTCTCAGATCCTGTATCAGGTTTTTGTTGGATTTTGTCCTATTTTCCTTCAGATACTGTTTTCCTGATTTCTTTTGAAGACATATTGCACAGCATGCTGAAATATGGCAAAATTTTAATTAACAGCTCTCTGGGAATCACCTTGCTGGTGTAAAATTACTGATTTAAGCTTGTCAAATTGTATTATCTTTGATCTTTATCAAAGATTAACCTAAAGATATGGGAACAAATTATGGGATTTTGTGACAAACCTAAAGATACAGTTTAAAAAAAGCTTCCTTGCTAATCTGTCTGTTATGTAAAGAAACAATCTCTGTTCATTTTTTTGGTTAGGTACCTTTTTCATGCTCGGACGAGTCAAAGGTCTGTGTTAAGTGGCTTAACAAGTGGGATCAGGTGAAAAATGAAGGAAAAGCAGCCAATGTTCAAAGAATAACTTTGAAAGACCTTCTAACACCTGGAAAAAAATGAAATCTGGCTCACTGGAAGCAAAATATGAAGAAATGAGGGAGTGGCTCAAAACCTTTACACAGTGCTGTATTTCGTTTAATAGCTACTCATACGAGTCGGATTCTGATTAGTCTTTGAACCACTAAAAATACTTAGGACTGCTGTAACACGAGGCTTGAATCTCTAAAAATAAATGTAGCTATCAGATAACAGCGGTGAAGCAAGGTTCTGCTGTCATAAACTGTTTAAAATGGACAAAATAAAAGAGCAAATGAGATTTCTGAATTTGTTTAGCACTTTTTATTAAGTCCCCTCACTGCTTTAAATGTCTCACATTTGAGAGCTGAAGTGCAGATTGTATTATGAGCAAAAACAAACTGCTCAATTAGTCAGCACTTGTGGGACTGTGCTTCCAGCTCACCCTGATGTTTTTCCATATTGCCAAGACAAATCTGGCCCCAGGCGAAGCAGCAAACACTATCTGGCTGTGCAGCGATCTTGCTAACGTTACAAACTACTTCAGGCTAGACTTATTTGCCTGAGGAGGATCGTAAATGAAAGACATGAAGACTTTGTCGCCATGGCAACTGGTCAGGGAGTGAGTTATTCAAAGTTTAATCTGTCTTTACAATTGCAGACCTCTTACCTCCCGCCCCTTGTTTAGACCCATCTGACGGGAAGGATGTGGGTTTCCAGTAAAGCACAGGGGTGTGCGTCACCGTTTGATCAACATGGAGGGCAGAGAAGGCCAAACGCTCCTGCAGAGTGACTGATGAGGATGAGCTCTGGATGGTTGCTTAGATCAGCCCCTCAATTCATCAATGATTCAGATCAGAAGCGTCTTATTCTCCTTATTCATGAGACCACCTTACCAAGAGGGCACTCTGATCCTTGGAAATCTTAACCAGGTCTTACGAGTGCTGATGTGTGTGAGAGAAGTGCTACAGATGCAAAAATAATAATAATATAAAAAAGGCCCATAGTGCAGTTAATCCTTAATCAGATACTATCAGTTAGGCAGGGACTTCATTAAAAAGTCAGTTTTTGCTTTCCTAATGAGCAGACTCTTTAAAAAACTTGTAATTTTTAGAATTATTTAAAAAATGTTTAAGCCCTGCTGCAATAATTGTGAAGTATGGACTGTATCACATCCATTGGCTTATTTATTCAGTCAATATCGCAACGTGTGCCCTCTTATTTAAAAGTCAAGCAGTGTGTTGCTGTGGATGCAATATGAAATATAGCTCACACTTTTGCCAGTGTACTGCAAAGATAATAGTCTTTCTACAAAGTCTTGTTGCCACTGAACCTTAAGATTAAAGAAAACTTTACCAAGAACCGTGACATGATTGAGGGTGTCTTTCAATTGAGTTTTTGTTGTTGGTTGTGTTTTGATCTCCTAGTGTACATGTGCTCCCCCCTTGTCCTCTCTGGTCTGTCAGTTAACTTCACAACTCATTGGAGGCGTTTTAATTAAAGTTGTGGTAAATGATTAACTCATTTACTCACTGATGGCTGGATTCTGCAGTAGCATTTCTTCGTCTGTCTCTTGGATGGTGTTATGATCTACTACAAGGAAAGTATTAATGTTATCTGTTGTGAATGTGTGCATGGCTTATTGATGCAAGCACCAGGATTAAACATTGCAGCTTGTCTCAATCTACATTGTCTTTGTGCAGAAAATCATCTCAAATCTAAAGCTAAATAAAGCAGAACAGATCTAGTTCTAGTTCTAGTTCTGTTCAGATTACTGCTTGTAGTCTAAGCCTTCTTTGCTTACCCACAATGTCAAAACATGTTTTTCATTGTATTCAGTGAGGATATATTAAGATTGCTATAATATACCATCAAGCACTGCACTGTACACAGGACTTCTAGCCACAGCTCACTTGCAGATCTTGACTATAGTTAGACTTTAAAGTCATGACATATCAATAAAAAAATATGAAAGAAAATGTAACAAAAAAAAAGACAAAACAAAAATGATTATAACAATAGAAACAACAGTAACTAGTATCGATAAATGATAAACCTTTAAAAACATCTGTTAAGAGCAAAAGAAGATCATTTTCAGTGATTACAGATTTGCATTTCTTTAAGTAATAATTTTGCCTCGGCATTAAAATCAGTTAATGTAATTCAATTTTATCTTCATGTATCCCCAGATAAAAAAGTGCAGGTTGTTTGTGAAACGACAAGAGAAATAAAGAGATGGTCCATACTAAGACACATAGAACAGCAATGCATAAAAATATCCAGTACATTCACATGGTGTAAGAGAAGAACAATAATATGGCCTCATACAAATCTGCAGTCGTCATGTAGTACCTAGGAGATGTCCAGTAATAATAAAAATGATAATCAAAGTCAAAGTCAAAGTCAAAGTCAACTTTATTGTCAATTCTGCCACATGTACAGGACATACAGAGAATAGAAACTACGTTACTCTCAATCCCTAGATAAAAAAGCAAAAGAACATTTAAATATAAGAGTGATTAAAAATGCAGGTAAAATAATTAAAAAGTAAAAATTTTAAATAAATAAATACAATACAATTTTACATATAACAAGAAAACTATACAATATACAATATAATGGGTAAATGACATTGGGTGTAAACCAGGCAGAGTAGTGCAAATAGGCAAATAGTGCAAATGGAGATTTAGTACTGTACGGTAAGAGATAGTGTAACAACAAAGTCTTATGAGGTAATGGCAGTCCAATGCTCCACAAAGTGACTGGTAACTGGTGCAGGCCAGTGAGTGAGTCAGAGTGTGTGTGTGTGTGTGTGTGTGACAGAGTTCAGTGAGACCGTGGAGGAGAGAGGGGAGAGGGGGCAGAATCGGGAGGGAGTTAAGCTTCCTGACAGCCTGATGGATGAAGCTGTCCTTCAGTCTGCTGGTCCTGGCCTGGAGACTCCGCAGTCTCCTCCCCGACGGCAGCAGCTTGAAGAAGCTTTGCATTGGGTGCGTGGTATCAGCCGCTATGCAAAGGGCTTTTTTAGTGAGACGGGTGCTGTAAATGTCTTGGAGGGAGGGGAGAGAGACACCAATGATCCTCTCTGCAGCTCTCACTATGCGTTGGAGGGTTCTATGACAGGACGCATTGCAGGCTCCAAACCACACAGTGATACAGCTCGACAGGATGCTCTCGATGGTGCCTCTGTAGAAAGTGTACATGATGGGGGCTGGTGCTCCTGCTCTTCTTAGTTTGCGGAGAAAGAAGAGACGCTGCTGTGATTTCTTGGCCAGTGCTGTGGTGTTGTACGTCCAGGAGAGATCCTCTGTGATGTGCACACCCAAGAACTTGGTGCTGCTCACTCTCTCCACAGACGCTCCGTCAATGGTCAGAGGAGCATGTTGGGTGTGCATTCTCCTGAAGTCCACAACAATCTCCTTCGTCTTCTCCACATTCAGAGAGAGATTGTTGTCAGCACACCACGTGGCCAGGCGTCTCACCTCACTTCTGTAGTCGGTCTCATCCCTGTTGCTAATGAGACCCACCACCGTTGTGTCGTCCGCAAACTTGATGAAGAGGTTGGAGCTGTATGATGGAGTGCAGTCATGGGTCAGCAGAGTGAAGAGGAGGGGGCTCAGCACACATCAATTAATAATATCATTAATATTATTACATTAATAATATCAGTGCACAGTTCCTGCAATACAAAAAACTGTGGGTGACTCAGTTCATGAACACTAAAAATATATATATTGTTTTTCTCTTTATAAAATGAAATAAAATATCACATGACAATTAACTTCTCAAATTTCCAGAAACCTAAGCGTCTGAAAGTGTGATACCCTCATACACCGCAAGTGGGTGCTGTGAAGATGCAACTGCAAATGCATCGATTGCGTAAACCCCGCCACCCTCCACTTCCGGGTCGGTATTTTTACGGCGTAACTCGTGACAGGTTTTTATTTACCACCAGTGCTGGAAGAAATCCGTTAGCGGTATGGAGCCGTACGGACCCCAGATAACTTAAACAGGCCAGTGCGGACATAACCTTTCATTTAAAGGAGCCGTTAGAGACAAACCATGTGGAGGCTCCACGGTTTTGTTGGAAGAGGTGAGAGAAAAGTCGAGAACGCCCCTTTTTCTTCTTCTCTCTTTCTACACTGAAGTCAATTATTATCAACATTTCAGAGTTTACCAAGCGTTTATTAACAGAAAACTGAGGTTATTTAAGTTACTAATCTGTTGTACGGAGCTAAAGCTAGGGTTAGCTCCTGTTGCAAAACTTGCTAATCCATTTATTGTCAATGCTATGGAGCGTTCCCATACACCAACACTACCTGTCGTGTGTGCCACACGCCAAGACATCTGGATTCCCGTCTGGATTGCACTGCCCACGTCTTAGTTTGCTTTAATTTTCCAAAATTAGCTCATTATCGGATCTAGATCTTCCGAAAAAGGTTTCAGAATATTTATTAAAGGCAATGTCAGTTCTTTAGAAATGCGTTGTTGTTATTGTGGTTTCAGTGCATAGCGGTCCAGCTGCGGTGCAAAATCTCTGTCTCTCAATGCTTATAAACAACTGAAGTAATTAGGCTGTGATAAGTAAGGTACAGAGAATGCTTTGTAGTTCTGAGGAGACTGTCTCCTAATTACATTGTCTAACTTTCTGCTCAGTTCTGCATCGATATCATGGCAACAGCACCCTGCGACTGTCCCAAAACCACCATGTGGAGGACGAGGTCATCAACAGCTCAGCTGTCCTCTCCACGTCTCGACACTCCCCTGACAACAGGTACTCCTCCTCTCCACGCCTCCTTTCTTCTTTTTCCTGTTTACTTTACAAGGCGAGCTTTGAGCATCTCCCTTTGATGTCCAAATTTTATTGCCCTTAAAATGCAGGCCGTATCATCAGGTGACGAAAAAGAACCTTTGAAATAGGGTAAAACCTCAGACTCTGCCCTCATTGCTGTCCTTTCCTGTTTCTTTAGCCCCACTTTGAACCTATTTTGCCCTTGCTGCTGCCCTTTCAGCTGGTTGCATCATCCAGAAGCATCTTCTTTGTGTGTGTGTGGGTGTGGGTGTATGAACAATGCAAGTCAAGGGAACAGAAACAAAGCCGCCTGCGTTAAAAACAGAATTCATGCAGTGCCTTAATACAGTAGACTGGAAATACAGACATTTGGAAAAGAAAGTTTTCACAGGATTTTGTACAAAAAACCCTTAACTGCTTCTGTGGCGGGATGTGGTGAGAGAGTTGTGCATAAATACATGCAGTGAGCGGTAGAAGTAGAAGGAGGAAGAAGAGTGGGCCATAATTCCTCCACAAAGATGTGAGAGACTGATAAAGTCCTACAGAAAACAATTCAAGTTACGGCTGCTAAAGGTGGTTGTACTAGCTGTTGAAAGGGTGTACTTATATTTTGACCAGACTGCTGCACAGAATCTTGTGCAAATCTTCTTTTTCTCATTACTCTCTGCTTTGTTTATTGCAGATCTCAGGAAGAGGAGGATGGAGAGAGGAGGAGGAAGCAGAGGACCTTTCAGTCCAAGTATGCTGAGTTTCCGCGTTACACGGCTCTGGATGCTGTGGGATGGGTAAGTCATGTGTTTTTGCATTTAAAATACAAACATGTAACCAAACATATTTCTTAGCATGTCCTGCATCACTTTTTCTGTGTCATTAACTTTATCAGGAATTGTCTTCATGTTCTAATAAGACAGTTGTCAGGACACATGTGAGGGCTGCTGTTGATTTAATATATTCAGATGGTAACATTCCTGAAGACAAAAGCCACTAAAACGACTGCTAAACATCAACATCATCAACACCGTAGCTGCACAGTTTGCTGCACACACTGCTGAAATCCACAGTATCTGCACTCAGTGTGTTCTGACTCCTTTAGCGCAGCTCAGTGGTTTCACTTTGTAACTGCTTTTTAAGCTACAGCAATGGCAGACATCAGTGGGCCAGCAGGTCAGACCCAGCTGTTTACCCCAGAGGACATTTTGCTCTCATGTTGCTGCAGCAGAACAATAGCTGCACTATGCTTTTATCATAATACGTATGTCCACTGTCTCTGAAATGTTCATGTTTTATTCACATGGACTGATTACTCATGAGTTTTAGCTGAAATAGAAACCTCTGTCACACTTGGTTGGCTGTTCCAGGCGAGGGTGCACTACATCAGATGTTCTCATTTGTTTGTCTGCAGGGTGCAGCAGCAGTTCTGTTCATGCAGCTCTGCAGGAGGATCCACTCCCAGTTTTCCTCAAGCACAGAGCCCAGTCCAAGCCCCGGAGCCCTGTCAGCCCCCTCCACTCTACACAACTGTGGCTATCACATCCTATTAGAGATCTGTGAGTTCTTCTGCATTGTTGTAGCTGTGGAGTAGATTTACACGAGGCAGATCCCTTGGCAAAATAGTTTCATACAGTGGACATGTAACCGTTTCCACAAAAAACCCCCACTTCTATCTTTTAACTTGTGTCCTGGCTATTTTGTTGCTTTCGCTCTTTTTGCGCAGTATCAAGACATGATGTCCTGCCCAGAGGAAGGAATGTGTTGTGTCTGCAGGGGGTGCTAGAGAGACAGAACCAAGATCAGTCCCCAACTCAGAGCAGTGACAGTGACAGCAGCAGCACACAGGACCAGCTGACTGCCATCTCTGACCACCAGAGGGAACTCCTGATCCAGGATGCACTTATACCAGGTTGGTTCTGTGCTTGTCATAGTTTAAAGATTGCTTAAAAGTATCTTAAAAAAATACATTTTATTAATTGATATTTTATGAAATAGAAAAATCAACAAGTATTTCCTCCTTGACTTGTAGAGGATGAATTCCTGTCAGCTTCCTGTCCGCTGCAGGATGATGCCAGCCAAGACAAGGCAGAGAAACCCGACACCAGTGATGAGGTGAGTCTTCATCATTTGGTTTGTCAACTTTAAAGAAAGGGGTTTTTTTTGTACTTTCAAAAAACAGACTTGACCTTTTGTCTTATCTTTATTATTGTGTTTTTATCCTCTTTAACGTTTCCAGGAAATGTTATCTGATGAAGAGAGGCTGGCAGCGGCAGCACTGAACCTCAGACGTGTGGAAGACATCTGCGTTCCTGTTGTCCTCAACATAATTGGTCATTATTTATCAGCGCACTTAAAAAAAACATATATATCAGATAAACTTAACACATACTGCTGTTGGAGTCAAATGAAATGGCCTTTGCACGGTTATTTTTTTTCCTCCTGTATGTTCCCTTATTTCCTGTTCTATATCTCCTTGTGTACAACAGGTCTAGAAAATGCCAAGAGGGAAAACCACCAGGAAGCTTTCACCTGTTTTCTCGCTGCAGCTCAGCAGGGCTACAGCAAAGCCCAGTTTAATGTGGCGGTGTGCTATGAGAAAGGTAGAGGAGTGAGGAAGAACAAGGAGAAGGTGAGACCCCGGCCATCACTCTTGTAGCAAACAGTTTTGCTTTTGTGGACCATGTAAATGTATAAAATTAAGCATGAATTGTTTACTTCTGATATTTAATTTCCTAATTGCATTATTGTAATATCTCCTGTGCTTTCTCTTTAAGGCTCTGCACTATTATAGGCAGGCAGCCGCGAGTGGCCACAGACAAGCTCAGTACCGCTGTGCAAAGCTGCTCCTGACCAGCAGAGGGCACCAGAGTCCAGAGGAGCTGAGCACAGCCATCGACCTTCTGGAACAAGCTGCTGCAGCTGGGCTGACCAAGGTAGAAGTCATGATCAGTTTCTCCCAGAGAACCATTGCAACTCTAGTACATTTATATATTATATTGTGTAATTTGAAAGAAAAAACAAACAAACTTGAAAACATTTTCAATACAGAAGAATTCAGCATGTTGCATTTGGAAAAGTACCCACTTACATTTGCAAAATGTAGAAATCAAATAGCTGATAATGTAAATACAATTTTTCATTCATATTTTTTTCCCTGGAACAAAACTTCTCTGAGAAAGTAAAGCATTTGTTAACATGCTGATATTGATACCTCTGCAGGCTCTCTCCACCTCTGTTATCTGAGCACTGAGAGATAATATTCATTTTTTTCTTACATTGCAAGATTTTTGCCTTTTAAAATTAAATAAGCTGAAAGCATCAAACAACTGGCTCAAACTCCACCTGGAGTCTTTTTTCCTTCTATCTTTAAGCATCTCTTAATTGTTATTCAAGCACATTTACTGCTATCAGCATGTATCAGGGGTTTTTTTTGGTTTTGTTTTTTGCTGATGTTGGCGCTTCCTTATTGAATTAAATCAACTTTCCATTTCTCCTCTTCAGGCTCAGCTCTGCCTGGCCTCCATCTACGCCCAGGATACAGTGAAATATGGTTTTAAGTCCATCCAGAACCTGGAGATGGCAGCAGAGAGTGGCGTGAGTGCTTCCTTTAGATGTTTCTAGACTTTAATCAATGCTTTATCTCAGAGATCGCCTCCCTTTTTAGAGTCGATCATGCTGGAGGTTGTCGGGATATCCGATAGGAAAAGATTATTCCAACAGTCTCCTGGTTTTTGATAATTAAAAAAATCTGCAGTTACAGATGTTTTGCAACTTTCTGGTGTAGTTGTGTTAAAGATTATAATCAGTTACTGTTTTTACAATTCGTTTAGGGCTGGTTTTGCTGACTGTACATTTAAAGTTTGCCCTGGAAGGTTTACCTACTTGAATTGCATGTTTCCTTTTGTTCTCAGGATGACACTGCTCAGCTCTTCTTGGGAAATTGCTATGAGAGCGGCTTTGTTGTGCAACAGAACTTGAGGACAGCTATTAAATTTTACAAACAAGCCGCTCGAGCGGGGAACAAGCAAGCTGAGAGATTACTGAGGCCTCCTAATGGAACCTATAGTAAGGATGCAAAAAATGTGCATTAATGTTAGTCACTGCATTGTTGTAGTACAGTTTCAGTGAGCCAAACAACAGTGATAATACTTTTATTTTTATTTTTCTGTCTCCATCTGTAGCAAAAGAATCAGTGTTGCGGTCCATCCATTCAGCTCCATGCTTCTCAAAGACATTTTCTCCTCTGTCAAGCTGTGTCACTCCCTCCACAAGTCAACCCTCCGCCCTCCCTCTCCTGCCTCACTCCTGGAGCACCGGGAGCCTCAGCGGGCTCCCATCTTTGTCCTCCGTACCCCTCCATCTCCATTCTCCGAGCACTGAGAGAAGAAGCTGCCAGTGGACTGTAGGAATAGGATAAATACCGAGAGTCAGCCGCATTACAGATTGAGGAATGTATTTCAAAGTATGAATGAGTTTTCAGAAACCTGGGAAAGGTCAAAGTGTGTTCGGTGTGTGAGGTCTGAATCGGAGTGAATTGCTTTTATACTCAAAAAAGAAACAAGTTTTATTTAGTTTTTAAAAGATGTGAGTTATTTTTTTATGTCAGAAAGAGCTGTGGAGAAAAAGGTCTTGGAATCAGAGAAGAAGCCATCTGTCATTTGTTTTTGTACACTACAGTTTTGTTTCTTACAATCTTCTCTCTGCTAAGTTCTCCAGACATGTGCCTTTTGGGTGGATCAGGTGGTTACTTATTTCCCTCCTTGCTAATAAGGATTTAATCATGAGGTATCTGATATCTTCTGTCTACTGCAGACAATAATGCCAACTTTAAACCTCTGAAACTGAGGAAGTGCTTCACATGAATGTTATATTTTAACCTTAAATAATATAATTATGTCTTTAGGTTAAACGGTTCAGTGTGGCTTGCTGTTGTAAAAGAAAGACTGCATGCTTGTGATAAACCAACCAAAGGGAAAATTAATGCACTGTGAGGAGGATGTTGTGTTGTCAAATGCGCACATTAAAAAAAAAAAAGATCCTAAAGGCTGCCTGGCTTCTTTTATCGTTATTTTAATACTCATCATAAAACTGGCTTCAAATTGTAGTTTTTCTGTGTTCGGTGTTGCAAAACAACATTGTCAGATTTGGAAATGGCTTTTCTGTTGTTGTTTTTATCACAGTCAGGTGTGCTCGAGCACCAGAAGCCATGCATTTTTCCTCAGACTTGTGTATGACGTAAGAGTCGGATGATGTGTGATTCCATTACCTGAGTCGCAAAATAACACCGGTATATTGATTGCGATTGCGTCTCCTTCCGTGCACCCGAGCGTCCTGCGTTCTCGGCTCCGATTGGTCGGCTGGCTGAAGAGCTCCACAGCGCCACGCCACTCCGGGATCCTCTGGCGCAGAGAGAAAGCGCAGCTTGGCCGCCTGCGAGCAAGGAGCCGGGCTGGGAGGGTTTATGATGTGATGTGATATGATAATACGGGCGGCCGGCTGCTGTTACGGGCGGACTCGGCAGTTAAAAAGCGGCCGCTGACTTCAGCCCTGCTCACTACTGTGTTTGCGTGTCGTCGGAGGAAAGGCAAGCGCAGAAGCCCCGGAGGCTGACCGAAGCGGTGAGTGGATGTAAATAGATGCTCTCGATGGGATGCGCTCCCCTCCCAGTGCGGCGGCGGCGGCGGTGGTGCTGGTGGTGGTGATGGGGCTAGAGAGAGAGGAGGGGAGGCTGGATGCTAAAGATTCACTGCGTCTGTTCACATATTAACAGATTATCTTCCGCAATAATGGCATTTACGGCGATCCATCCGCGCATTTCTCTAGATTTAAAGATGGGGTGCTTCTGATTTGTCAGTGAGGGGAGTTTATTAAGGAGGCAGCAAGAAGCGGGGAGCTAGAATACTCCACCCATGACATCATCGACTTTTTCAAGTTCATTTCCCCTCCTGCTTGAGCTTTCATCTGTTGCACTTGCTTCTGCGCTGAGGAAAGGAGGGCCCACCATAACAAGTTGGTTTCCCAACATATCTATACATATATATACATATATATAGATTTAGAAATTATGTGTTAATGTCTAAAGCTATAACACACAGGAAACCGATCTTTTCCTTTTTTGATGACCTTTAGGTGAAAACACTTTTATGTAATCCCCACTATCGGCAACAAATGAGCAAATAAGAGTCATAATCTAACACTTACCTCCAAAACTAGTACTAGTATGCTTTTCCTGTCAGTACCTTTTAAAACATTTTTTAGCAGTCTCCTTTGTCATCCATGTAAATCTGCTCATTTCCTCACTAACTTTGGTGTCACGTTCACATTTTGCATCATCACAACAGACAATGCAGCGCCCGGCAAGTATCAACAGCATGAACAACTAGACTGAGACCCAACTGTTTAATAAGGATCCACGTTGCTGACCAGCTGCTAACATCTTGTGCATCTCATGAATGACCTCTGCTGTTACACAGCACAACAGATTTATTGAGGACAACAGTTTCACTACCTCCGTGTGTTAACTGTGCCCTCACTGTCCAGCAAACTGCTGTGTCATCCTCCCCGCTTTATCCCTCTTATAACCATCCTTTGTCCTCCGCACACTTCACATATTCTCCTTGCTCCACTTTTATTTAAGCGGCAGAGACCTGCCTGTGCTGTTGTGGAGGAAGAGGAGAAGGAAAAGAAAAGGCCGTAATCTCTGTTTAAGATGATCCAGTTTGTCTGCGGCTCATACCCGACACAAATATGGGTGAAAGGGATGTGTTGATTCAATCAGTGTATTTGTTAGGGTTTTTATATTCAGTAGGTTGCAGCATATTTTGTTTCCATCTAATTTAAAGCTTGTATTGCTCAGATGTCCCATTTTGTGTGTTTTAGTCATATATTAGTGCGTCTGTATGTGAAACTACAGGCAAGAGAATTTAGGACATAGCATTAAAATGTGGCTTTAAGGACCTGTAAATGACAATAGAAAAAGAGCATTGCTTGAGACATGGCATGGCACAGTCTGCACCTGTTGACCTGACTTGATTGTGTTTATGTCTGAGTCACAGGCGTGAAGAGAGAAGTGCAGGTTCAGCACAAACTGGGTTACAGAGGCGACAACAACCACCCAGAGGGAGGAGAGCAGATAGGGGCCCCCGCATGGACAAAAGTGCACTGTCCGGGGAATCTGCTCTCTTTAACTTACCGCCTCCATCTTTTCCCAGGATCTTGTCAAGCTTTGAAATCTGCTGTGTCTGACTTTTCCATGTTTCTAAGTAGAGGTGCCAGTGATGACTCCAGCATTGTTTGAGATGTGTGCATTTGTGAAAAGATGTTTATACATTAAGATTGCGTGTCTGGGCATGTTTTCCCCCCGCATCTATTAGTTGTTTACCAGCTTTCTGCAGGGTGGGAGCCTAATTAAATGATCTAAAAAGCCATGTTACGTGTCACAGCTTAAGAGCAAGGTGATTTTCTGCCGCCGCTGTCTTTGTTTCTATCCATCTGTCTGCATTACGCATCACAAAGCTGATCCACCCAGAGATAAAAGAGACACGGCTAGCTAGTTAGCAGGAGTAGGCTGGCACTTCTCCTCCCCACAGACCAGCTTACCGCTCAGCTCGGGCTTTGAATGTCAGTCCTAGTTGAATAAATTGAGGGTCTGACTCACTCCAGATATCATATAAATGCATTCCAGCTACATGACTTTGATGCAGTGTTTCTTTTTAACACTTCAGAAGTGACACCTTGTGTGTAAAAGGGGTGTGAGGCTGGAAGAGGATCTGCACCATCGTGCATTGATCAAAGCCTCTGAGACTGGTCAAGCCGCAGGAAGAGAGATGATCAGTTGTGAGGCTGGGGAAGTGTGTCAGCGTGATAATGCTGCACATTGAATGATGTCAGTGAGCAGTTATTCTAAGCAAGTAACGTTAAAAAAACGAAATTATATCATGTTATATGTAAAAGTAATTATTTGGGGAAGCATGCAAGCAGGAGAGTCCAGAGAAACAAGGATTTTAAAAATATAATAACCCAGTGACTAAACAATAGGCAGTTGTAGAGTAAGTGGGCGTAAAAGAATCTTGCAACCACAAAAAAAGCTCTTAAAATAAAGTGAGTGAGCAGTAAGGCTTCAAGGCTGGTTGATATTTATAAATCTTTTATTTTAAAAACATATGTAAAATAAGTGTATCATTAATGTGGTTTTATGTTATGTTTTTGTCAATCCATATATTATTTGACCCAATAAACCTTTTTAAATTAGACTACATAGCTCAAAGTGCCTCATTTGGAAAGACCAAAACATCACCAAGACTTTTTAAGGTAGTATAGTCAGTGAACCCTTTTGGGGTTGAGTCGGGAAGAGCATCCGGTGTTAAAAATCTGCTGCGGCAAACGTGGCAGAAGCCAAAAATAGCTCCTCTTCATGCTTAATCAATACTGGCAAAAATAATAATAATTACATATAAAGCTGTAGGTCAGGTTATAATGTGTTACTTAACCTCTAACAGGCCATCTCCTCTATCATCAGCTCTATCTCTGCAGTGATTTTCCAGTCAGCCATGATGTCAGTAAAAACTCCTCCCCTCTCCCGCTCTGGCTCCTCGCCCTCCACCGTTGGTCTAGCGAATCGCAGCGGGGCCTCTGCCACCCCTCCGACCTCTCTCAGCCTTCGCTCATCATACAATCAGCTGCTTGGACGAGATGTCATTAAAGAGTCCATGGAAACCGGAAGTTCGGCCACCTTGCCGAAGAGCCGCCAGAGGTACGCGATGACCAGCGTGCGCAGCGCCATGGGGATAAGTGACAACTTGGCTTTGCTGTCTAAAAACCAGCCTGTAACCAGAGGACGCGGCCTTCCCACCAAGTCCTCCTCCAGCTCCGCCCTTTACTCCTCTTCTTCCTCTTCCTCGCTGTTTAATACAACTAACCCCAAACTGGTGAAGAATGGCGCCAACATGCAGAGACGAGCTGAGAGCCAGCAGCTGGAGCTCAGCAGGGCCAATACAGAGGGCAAAATTGACAACGATCTCATCAATAATCCCACTTCAGACTGGCTAGAATTTGAGAAAGATAACTCGCAGCTTCCGCCCTTTCGAAGAAGGACCAAGAGCTTCTTGGAGTACCATGGAAAGGGCTGGGATCTGGACCTAAACCAGGGAAACAAAGAGGACAAGGGGGAAAAGAAGCAGCAGCCCTCCCCAGAGAAGGAACAGGCTAGTCCTGCGAAAGAAAGGGAGAGTCAGAAGGAGGAGAAGGCCAGCAGCAAGCAAACCTGCCAGGAAGAGAAGGAGGAGGTTGAGCCGGTGGCGGAGGAGGATGAAGAAAATGATGAGCCCACACCGACGGCAAGACAGCCACTGCTACCTGTGGTAGTCGAAGCCCCTCTTTCCTCCACCCCCTCTTCTTCCAGTAACAGCCCAGAGTGGGTTCCAGACAACCACAACCACCTGCAGAACCAAGTTCCAGCCCAGGTCAAAGAGGAGCTCTGCGCCCAGGTTCAGGCTAGCCCACGCAGCCCTGCAAAGCCTCCCCGAAGCACCCAGCCCCGGGTGATCAAGGTGGAGCTACACCCCAACAACGAGAACCAGTTTCTTCAGCAGTACCCACCCTCTTCACCTAAACAGGCCAGAGCTGCAGAGAAGACCACGCCTACCAGGAATCGTGCGCCCCCTCCTCAGCCTGAACCAGAAACCGGCCTTCCAAAAGTGGGCTTAAGAATGGATCTCACTCCTGAGACTCCATCAGAAGATGAAGACTCCAGTTGGACCACCCTATCTCAGGAGTCACCCTCTCCACAGACTCCAAAAGAGACAGGTTCAGTATATATATCTGTGTGTGTGTGTGTGTGTGTGTGTGTGTGTGTGTGTGTGTGTGTGTG
>NW_005187402.1:11799349-11801556 GCF_000239375.1 Pundamilia nyererei | reverse complement strand
TGTGTGTGTGTGTGTGTGTGTGTGTGTGTGTGTGTGTGTGTGTGTGTGTGTGTGTTTGTCTTGCCATCTGATCGTTCCCTTGAAAAATTTCCATAGCTGTGTCAGCCTTTAATCATGCCTCAATTACACCTTCCTTTCATTCCTCCTCTCTCTCCATTTCTCTACCTCCTACAGACTGTCTGATCTGGAAATTTATCAAAGGCATCACATTAAGCAAGCAAGTCACTTACTCCAGTGAAATACTGCTGGAACCTTTAAGCCCCCTGTAAACCCCATGTGGTGCAGAGATGATTAGGATGGGCATAATGACAGGATAGTGCAGATAGCAGTTTGCGAAGATGGAAGAGAATTCAGGAAGAAGAGAAGAGGAGGGCTGGCTGTAGTAAAATATTATTGTAGAGTATAAAGCACAAGTTCAGGGACAGGCTGACCACATCTATCTTGTGTTATATATGTGTTTTTATCTTGTTGTTTTTTTGTTTGCTTTATTTTTGCAGAGCCCATCTGTGTGTAATACTATCTGAATGATAGTATGTGTTTATTTGTCACTGTCATCCTGCAGCAGATGTATGGGTTGAAGGGGAGCTGCCCCCAGGCTGGCGGGAGATCTCAGACTCATCAGAGGTCTATTTTTGGCACGTGCCCACCGGCACTACGCAGTACGACCGACCTGTTGCCTCAAGCAAACACACCGTTTCTAGCAATGATGCTGAGAATGACCCACAACAGGTCACACAGGACTCCCTTAAGCCACCCAATGAGGTGAGACGACCCAGAGAACTAAATAGACTTCAAGATTAAAAGCACGTTTAAAAGTATAATGAGATCTTTTATGTATAAGATCTTAACAGCATTATGTATCTTAACGCTCTCAGTCAGGATTTAATTCTGCTGAATTTTAACCGCAGCAAACAGATGTAGATGCAGATGTTCAAATATAATGTATTAATGCAGATACTTTTAAAAAGTTCCCTGCGTTTTCTTTGAGAGAAATTTATGTTTAGATGTTCACTATATGGGATTTTCGTCCTTTGGAGATGTCAACCCTACACTTTTTACACTACATAACTACAAGCAGATGCTGATGAACAGTAAGATGTGGTTGAAAGGTCTGAAAAAGCTTCAATTTACAAATTTATTTAAAAAAAAATGTTGCTTTTTCGAACAAGTCCATGTAGTGGCTTGTAACTAAACCCAACACAAATTAAAAGACAGGCTTTACCATCTTCTGTGTTGTGTTTAGAAAGAATCCTCCATATATGAAAGCTGCTGCTGATCAATGATGTACCATCCATCATCAGTCTGTTTGTGCAGCTCTGTCATCACCCATCTGTCTCTCCCACAGCGCCCCAGCAGCCTGATATCCGACAGCTCCGTGGAGCCGGTCCCCTCGCCCTCTGGATCCTCCCCCTCCCCTTCCTCCTCCTCCTCCACCCCTTTCAATGACATCACCTCTTCTGTACAAAGTCTCAACACCACCACCAGCTGCACAGCCACCGTAAGTCACAATTATTGAAACTGTCTCTTTTTTTATTTGAGAAGAAGTCGGTTGTTTAAAAATACAAAGATTTATTTCCTTTCTGAATATCTGGGGTTTTTTTTCATGCTCCAGGATCTAAAGGACTATCCAGTCTATCCTGATCCCAGCCTTAAGGCATTTGAAGGAGCTACTCTTCGCTATGCTTCACTCAAGCTCAAGTAATAGTCACAGACATACTCACACTTAGTGCTACAGACTTTCTTCTTGTGTGGCAAGGACTCAGTCATGATATTTTGCATGTATTCACGTGTAAAATGTGATTTTAATGTGGCTGTTATTTTAATCCCTGATGTTTCTCTGCAGCCCTCCTGCCCAGCTAGAGACAGTGGACCTTAACAGCACATTCTCTGATCCGGAGGCAATGGTAAGTTCAAAACAACAACATATAATAACACAGGCTTTATAATGGCATCTGAAATAACTCTAATATGCTGGGATTTTTACTAAATAAAAATGCTCACTGAATAGAGAGCGTTCTTTATAGTTTGATTATTTGTTTTCTTGTGGTTTACTATAGCCAGCAGGGGCGAAGTTACAGGCATTTACAATACAGTTAAAGGCCCCAAAACAAGTAATGTCATTTGTGAGGAGGCTTATGAATAGCTTACATTTGTGTGTGTGTGTGTGTGTGTGTGTGTGTGTGTGTGTGTGTGTGTGTGTGTGTGTG
>NW_005187402.1:11791859-11799329 GCF_000239375.1 Pundamilia nyererei | reverse complement strand
TGTGTGTGTGTGTGTGTGTGTGTGTGTGTGTGTGTGTGTGTGTGTGTGTGTGTGTGTGTGTGTGTGTGTGTGTGGTTTTATTTACACTTTAAAAACTTGAACCTTTCAAAAAAAGAAAATACTGCTAATGAGAGGAAGTCACCAGGCAGTGCATGCAATGATGTAATGCACCTGCTCCTTGCTCTCTCTTTCTGATTGCTGCAGTGCCACGCAGTGGTCACTTCATGAACTGACACATGGTGAACGCATTCACAGCAAAAGTATTTTTAGCTGCCCCCCTGTGGACGAATCTCACATACACATGCTTAAGCACAGAGATGCTGTGATGCCTGAATATAAGAGCAGTCTAATGGAAGGGGATGCTACTTAACATATAACAATAGAGATAAAGAACAACAGAAAGAGCAGTCTTTTGAGTGGAAGTTGTTGGCTCAGATGGAACAAAATTGAGTATATTACAGCAAAATTATTTATATTTATATATCCCCCACCCCATTTATATAGCTCTGAGGGAATTGTGGGGATTAAGATATGGACTTAGAAAGTGTGAAAGTTTATTGAGGAAGAAACCCAAAGGGAATTTTATGGCCAGTGGAAAAAAGATTGTGCGTGTGGGTGTGTGTGACAGCTTAAGAGATGCCTCCTCTCCTCAGCAGAAAAGAAACCTCCTTGATATGTTAGCGAGTGAGGAAGAGAAGAGAGGATGGTGATAGCTGCTGACCTGAGGCAATCAAAATTGCCCCCCCCCCCTCGATACACACACACATACAGTCTTTCATAGTTTATGTGTTGCCTTACACGTCAGGCAGCTCTCAGTTACTGCTGAGTTGTTCCTGCACACTACACTCTCTCACTGTAAGCATTATTAAATTACAGCTGAAACTTCTGTGTGTGTGTCTCATATTCATGCGCTGTGTGGATTTGTGTACCTTGGTTAAAATTTCAATAAATGATAACAGTAATTATTTAAGTGTTTTGTGCACCTTTGTTTGTACTTATAATAAGATTATAACCATCATGTTACATCCTGAGATCTTTAATCATGGTAGCATTCAACAACAAGAAACACGAGCACTTACACAGGTTTTAAATAAACAACCAGAGTGCTTAAACCTATTTTAAAATGATCACCAAACATATCCAGTAAACTTGATCATGACAGTCTGTGGAGTGACATCCTGGACCTCACTCGTGTGCTGTAGTTGTGCACACACGTACACATATTTGTTGCGCTGATTATTAGCGATATCACAGAGTCTGTGTCTCTTCCAGTCATTTCCAGTGAGATCTCTGGGCTGGGTGGAGATGGCCGAGCAGGATTTGTGTGAAGGGAGGAGCAGCGTGGCTGTCCACCACTGTATCAGACAGCTGTCCTACTGCAGGAGGGACATACGAGACTCGGCCGGTGTCTGGGGAGAGGTCAGTCCAAAAGAGATCAGCTCAACATAGAGTATTTACACTGTTTACATGTTTATGAGTCAGTATTGCTGTGTGTCAGTGGAGAACCAGCGTTACTGCCGGCTGCTTTGTACATTGATGTCCATCAATTTATAATTTTGTGCTATTAGACATTTGTTTGAAATGATGTCACAAATAGTGCATAAATTAAATTACAGTGATGTGTGTGTGTGATGTGAAATCATAATAGTTCCTTGAGTCCAACTGAAAATGCCTCGCAGGCACACATTATAGGAAGAAGGTTTATGAGTGCACAACCTCTGATGTATATGTGAAGTCAGTGAACTGTTGTTCCTGGCTATTAGTGATGTGTCGGTCGCGAACGAAATGGCTCTTAGAGCCGGATCTTTGACGTGAACGACGCGAGCCGGCTTCTTATCGCGAGCCGTTTTGTTTTTTTTTTCCTTTCTCTCACCCTCTCTCTCGCACTTTTTTTCTGCTTCACTCCGCATGCGAGCCTTGTGCTTTGCGCTGGGAAGAGGGGGGAGGGGCGGAAGTTACACTCGCAGTAGCACAGAAACAGAGCAGGAGGGAGAGAGAGAAAGAGAGCCAGGGACAACAGCATCACATTAGAAAGGTATAGTAATCATCCACAACTATTTTCAGTTGCAGACGATAAAGGATTCAGAAAGTTTATTCATGCAGGCCCATATGACAGAGAATATGCATCTTCTTTTTGTTTTCATATTTTAATTTATATTTAATTGTGTTGTGGTTTGCAGTGTTTTGTGTTGTTTCACTTTAAATTGGTTTAAAAGGAAAAAGCTGAAAATTTAAATAGTTAAAAGTTGAAATGTGAACAGTTGGTTTTTGTATTCAAAACAGTTACGAACTCTGAAGCGCGTGGTGTGTGGTAGTAGTTAATTATTTTAATAGATATGAGTGCTTGTGTATAAATACACAAATAATACACATATGCTTTCAATTGTGTAATTTAAGTGATCTAGGTAGCTCTGATTTGGAAGTTCAGTTAAAGCTAGAAATGTGTTTTGGAGTTTGTATGTGTTTTGTCTCTAGGGGCCACCGCATATATTTATATATAAACATATATAAATAAAACCACTTTTTTTTTACATTAGTAATTCCTTTTGTGCATAATTTTATATTATTGTTATTAATAAATTAATTAAAGCAACATAACAACCTGAAGAGCCGGTTCGGAGCCGAAGGAGCCGGCTCTGTAGTTTTCAAAGTACTGTCAAGTTGTTTTTTTAAATCATGTTGCAGCAAATTATATAACTTACCTCACAAAAACCTCTGGCTGGCTTGTGGATGACAGCACTGATGTATCCTTGGTTGCTATCTTGCAGGGCAAAGGGATGCTTTTAGTGCTTCAGGATCGCATGTTAACTCTTGTTGACCCTGATGATCGCAGCTTGCTCCACTCTCAGCCAATCAGCAGCATCCGTGTCTGGGGTGTTGGCAGAGACCATGACAGGTAGGGAGGACATTACAGAAATCTTTACTAAAACCATGCTGTTCTGTTTTTATAACTCTTCCCCTGTGGAGGTGATATTTTGATGACCTTCCCTGATGAATTTCAATAAACATGTGGTTTAACAACCATTAAAATAGTTTCAAGGTTTTCCAAAGGGTAACTGCAAGGGCCACCCTCATTCACTTCTGACACAAACCCAGTAATCTTGTTGTATAAGCAGCCCTGAAATATGACAGAAACTGTTCAGTTAAAAAAGAGTTTCAAGGGTTACTCCTAATAGACATGAGTAAAGAGTTAA
This sequence comes from Pundamilia nyererei, assembly GCF_000239375.1. Lineage (NCBI taxonomy): Eukaryota > Metazoa > Chordata > Actinopteri > Cichliformes > Cichlidae > Pundamilia > Pundamilia nyererei. The sequence goes on along the minus strand of NW_005187402.1, from coordinate 11,796,135 downwards.
TGACTGACATTTTTAGTGAAACAGACAAGAACCCACACAAACATGTTGAGCAGATAATCCTTCTGTGTATGTGCAAACACAGTTTTATACGGGAACCTTTTAAACTGCATGTGTGTAAAACACTCAGGAGTTTTAACTAATCATCAGAGAACAGCATCAGCCTTGTTATTATTCAGTCTGTATTTTCACAGACTGTGCTAAAACTCCACAATTATTCCTAATGCTTCACTTCCACACTGAGGACCTATGGGGCCTTTAGTCATTTGGCAATATCCCATAGTCTTGGTTTTCACTTCTCACCATTGAGCTGACAGTGTGCTGAGGGCAGCGTAGCTGCTAATGAGGGGAGCTGGCCAAGCCCTCATTGATATGAGCCGCTCTGGGTTTCCATTAACCTGCATATTAACCTATACACTCGTGTGGAAACGTTAGCGCTGATGCATGGCATGCATGGATTTCATATGTATGAGACACCTATGTGCATTTGGAAGCTTAGCACAGACAGAGCAAAAGTCTTGTGAACACAAAATGCTAAAAATCTAAGCACTTTAAAACGTTTTGGGTTTTTTTTTTTTGAGGATTTACTTTAAAGATGTGTCAAATGAAATCAAACGAGAAGATGGGCTGGAGGTTTCAGTCCAAGAAACGGTCGGGTCCTGACATGTGTAATCAGCTGTTAAAGAATCGGGTGAAAATGGAGTTTAAAATAGAGTCTGTGTAAAAGGCTCGCACTCGCACTCAGCCATGCTTGTTACCCCCTCTCCTTCTTCCTGCCTCAGTGTCTCTCTGTCTATCTTATTTCCGTCTTTCTCTTTTAAGTACTGCTATAGTCTCTTTCTCGCTCTCTCTCTTTCTCTCTCAGAGCATCCCTCTCATCCTCCCACTCTTCTCCATCCCTCCTGTCTTCCTCCTTTTTGACTTCCCCCAACAACAACACTACAGCAACATTAGCTGTATGTGTGCGAGTGAGATAAAGAGAGTGAAATAAAGAAAGAAAGTCCCTCCACCCTCTTCCATCTCCGAGGATTGAGAAACTTTCAGTGGCTGTCTCTCTCAGCGGTAATGGATAAAGCGTGTAGTGGAAAGAGGAGGGGAGGGTCATCTCAGGATAGCACTCCCTCTTATCCTTTATTCCCTCACTGCATCTCTTTCTCTCACTTATAACATTACAGCTTCCCCCCACCACCCCCACTCCCACCTCACCCAGCAGCTCTTTAAAATCTGCAGGGTGCAGTCTTGCATTCCTCTGCTTGGTTTTACACTCATGACTTTTGGATGTACCACAATCAGAATGAAAAAGTCAGAAACACTCTTGCTCTCATACGTCACAAAAAGGAAAACATTTACATTCACTCTATTAGATACATGTTCATACATAAGTAACTAAAACAATATTTTCTTCAATGCTTTCGATATCCATTTAAGAAGTAAAGTGCTTAGCATGTGGTCCAGGGGACAGGATGAATCCACTGGGATTTTTTGTGAAGCCACTTTCATGGTGATAAGTTGTTTGGGACTGATGTGAAAAACTGGATAGCTTGGCCTTCAAACCAGCACAGGGTGTTAAAGCTGAGAACAAACAAGGTGACTCAGAAGATATTTGATGCTCTGGAGCCACATGGAGCTTTTCCATGTATGCAGCAAATTGTTTTACAGCAACCTGCATTGCAGTTTGTGCATGTGCAATTGTGTCTTAGATTATTTTGCCACAGGTTGGAATTTTTGCTCTGTTAGTCCTGCCACTAGAGTGCACTGTAATCAAAGCCTGCTCATGGAGAGAAGCTTGCAGCTGAATCCTCAAAAGTATATGTGAGCACCCTTGCTCCTGTGGACTGAGATGATCATTTTCTCCCGGGTTGATTATTTTAAACAGTGCCTGTTAAACAGCATTAGTAGAAAAATGAAAAACTTGGTTGTTTGTTTTACAGCTGTGATTTTTATTTATTCTTGTAGGAGTGTGCTTTTTCTGTCACTACTGAGTGATTAATATTTTTGCATTTGTTAATTTGCTCAGTTATTTTGTGACAGTCTTGGAGTGATACTGTGATCCTGTGAAGCGTTGGCGAGATGTTGCTGACGTCAGCTTCTTCGTGTCATGCGTTGCTTGGTTATTCTTCTTATTTTTAATGTTATGTGCTCTGTCTAAAAAAAAAAAATGACTGACCCACACAAAACCCTAACATTAACCACATCTAATCCCTTTGTGGTTAAACTGGAGCCAGGTCTGTATAGAAGCAACTCCTGCAGGGAGGTTTGAAAAGTCTCCATAGAGCTGAGATTGTAATAGCAAAAACTTTAGGAATAGCCAGGTTTTGGTAGTCCACTATATGTTTTGTATGATTGGCAGCTCAGTGTGCTGCCTAAGTGGTTGACTTACTTGCCTGCACACTGTGTGTGTATAAAGTCAGACTGGTAATATTGTTAACTGACTGAAGCTGGTAGGCGGTGAAAGACATGCAGAAGAGAAATGTCTTTCTTAATTATGTTTAAAAGGCCATAAATTGACAGGGAAAGAGGAGGAGGCAGAGGTGAAAGATAAAGGCTGTTTCTGAAAGCAAGCATAGAAGATAGCTCGCACTTTGCTCTCTCTCCATCAGCTGTCTCTTTCTTTAACCATCTATCTGTGGAATATTCCCAGTCTTGTCCCGAATGTTCGCTCTCTCGCTCTCCTTCAGCTTGATTCAATATGAATGAGTCCCCCCGTCTCGTAAGCAGGGCGGGACGATGGTAGAGGAGGGGTTAGCGCTTCGATGAAGTCATGAGGCTATATCTGGAGCACTCAGCAAGTCTGACAGCGTGCACGCCCAAATTGCGCGTGCACGCTGTTCGCATTTATGTGTATGCATGCGGACTTGAACTGATGAAGTCATAGGTCTAAATCCGGAGCGCTCTGTTTGTGTGTGATGGTGAATGAGTGGGTGTGCATGTGTTTTCCCCCACTTTTCCCATCCCATCTTTCTGTCTGTGCTATTTCCACTCTTTGTCTCCAGCGCTCTTTCTGCCTCCCTCCTGTGCCATTGGCTGCACAGCTTTGCCTCTTCTTCTTCTTCTTCTTCTTTCTGACTCTCTTTCTTTGTCCTGCCACTGCACTTTAGTGGGGTTGAAGCCCCCCCTTTTTTCCCAGTTTCACTCAGGCAAGAGAAGGAGAGACAAAGATAGGACGAAGGCGAGAAGATACTCAAGACAAACAGTGAGAGAACGGGGAATAAAGCGCGGCACTGCTTTTGAGAGAGTGTGTCGGGAATGATCAGCGTGATGGAAAGCCAATAAGAAAGGGAGAGAGGCATGCTTCCCTGCTTGCACTTTACACAGCAGGACCTCGCAGGACACTCTCCGGACCAGGCAAGCAAAGCGAGGGAAGCCGGCTGTAGAGGAAGATAGAGAAAAGGTGTAGCGGAAAAAAGTGGAGGAGGAGTGGGAGAAGGAAGGGGGAGGGGAAGAAAAGAGGGAGAGGAGAAGGGGGAAGAAGCCCCAGAGGATTAAAAAAAAAAAAGGATAAGAAGAAAAAGAGAGGAAGCAGACAGGAAGAGATTTACCCTGGGGTACTGCTGCGAAGGGGCTGTAGCAATGTCACCGCGGCGAAGGAGCTAACGAGGCAGAGAAGTAGTTGTCGGTAACGGGTTGAGGATGCCTGCTTGTGTGAGTACTCTGATCTGTAGTTCATTCAGTCCTCTATTCTCCATCTATCTATCCATCCATCCATCCACAAAGCCATCTATACACTTACAGTGACCCATTACCACCTCTCTTTCCACCTTACTATCACCCTCTCTAGCCTTTCTGATGATTTCTAACTGCTCCGTTTGTTTAAAGGACACAGCACACGTCCCTTGGCCCTACTTTTTCTAATTAGCTTTCCCTTGATTTTTTCACTCATTTACGTCTCAGCTTCCTGCTGTGTGTTTGACTTCAAGCTGTGTACCTTGTCCCTCTGACTCTCTCTCTCTCTCTCTGGCTTGCCAGCAGGTGTAGGGATGCAGGCTGTTGGCAGAAGGTTTGCAGCCAGAGTCACTGAGACAAGAGCAAGACATTCATTCAGGGAGTCAGATGAGAAAGAAAAGGCACAAGAGCAAAAGAGAAAAGAAAAAGATGAAGTAGGCAAAGGAGGGATGAGAAAGACAGGATTAACGGGTTTGGATATGCTGCAGGGATTTTTTAAAGTGTCTGTCATGGCTGTTTGGAGCTGTTTGATATGTGTGTGTATGAGTGTGTAGGCTTGTGTGTGTGTATTGTGCAGACATATACATCATGAGCTTAAACCTTAATTAGTTTAAAT
>NW_005187402.1:11784234-11791736 GCF_000239375.1 Pundamilia nyererei | reverse complement strand
GAGGGATGAGCAGGGAAGCACTAAGCGTAGAACAAAAAGCCACAGAGAAATGATTTATGGCATCAGAGAGGCCCTGTCTTCTTGTTTTCGTGTCTTTGGCATGTGACACTTGTTAGGATTGAGACAATGCCGTTGAAAACCCAATAATGTACGTTTTTAATAGTATCTTTGTGCCAGCCTGCTGTCTATGTCCCTTTTTCTACTATTTAAATGAACTAATGTTACCTGTTTTCACTAATGGCTCAACGGCAGATGCTCGAGTTCACACCCACACACACAAGCAGAAACATATCATACCAACACACTCCAACAAATGCACACTGATTCCACATTTCATTCATATTCATTAGTGGGCAGCAGTGAGACCCTGCTCGCCTATTCCCTCCAGCGCTCGCTTATTTCCCCCCACTGCTTGACCTTCTATGGACAGGCATGGCATAGAGAAGAGAAGAGAAGAGAAGAGAAGAGAAGAGAAGAGAAGAGAAGAGAAGAGAAGAGAAGAGAAGAGAAGAGAGCCCGTGTATCATAAATGTTTTAATGCTGAACACACTCTTGCGTTCTCCTCCATTTATGTCAGTGAAATGAGTTTGCATGTGCGTGTTTGACTTTTCATATCCGCTTTTCGAGCTGTTTCAGTCATGATGCCCCAGTGTAACCACAGCCTGTTTGCTGATGTCAAGGCCTTTGTGGCTTTAATTAACATGCAAGACCCCACTGATGGCCCACAGGGACAGAGCCCAAACACCTAGACCCACTCGATAGATGCCAGAGTGATTGATGACCTTTCCTCCCCAGTCCTGCACCGATTTGAGCCCTATGCCTACGTCTTTCTTTCCCGGCAAGTCATCGCTCCTTTGCGTCAGCTCCTTCCATTTACCCACAATCCATCACTCCCACTTCTCCGCACACATACACGCAGCCCTTGTCAGGATGTGTCCACCCAGCCACCCAGAAACCCTCATTCTCCAAAGGGTCATTATGATGTTGTGTCCCCTCATCTCTCTCCAACCCACAGTCCAATGTCTCACACACACACACAGACACACACACACATGCATTCACACAGACAGAGAATTACAAACAATAAGCTTTACAAAAGAAGCTTCCTTCTTTCTCTCTCAGTTTGCTTTTTCACTCTCTGTCTTACATTAGCATTGTTAGGCACACCTGCTGTAATCCTTGTCTTCCTGACAGATTACTCCTCCCGTTCCCCCTATAGATTCCCTCCCTGGCCCCGCCAGCCAATAAATCTCCTCACAGATAAAACTCTCCCTGGTCCTAGCCATGGTGGGCACAGATGTGAGCTGATGTTAGCTGATCATACAAGGCTGAACGCAGCGGGACCCTTGTGCAGTCAGTGTCTGCCTGTAGCTCTTCCATTTATTCAGACTACAGAGACTGTTTAAGCTGAATATATTTGAATACTTTAACACTGTTTTGTTTGAGCTTTTGATTACGTTTTCAGCCGGCCTGCAGCAGACATGTCTACTATGATGACTATATCAGGTGGTAAATTGACCTCCTGTCATTTATTTTCAAAGTTTACACATTTAATGTTTCTTAGAAATATTACCTCAGCTCCCTCTACTCACAAAAACTCAAAGAAATGATTTAAAACCTCTAATTGGTAAACATGTTCGTGGTCCACTTGATTTGATAACAGCACTAAGCTGAACATTAAATGGATAATTGGTCGGCTCTGAAAGCTCAGAGTCTGTTTCCCTTGTTGCTTGTGTGGACTTTTACAAGCCAACTATAAAGGAACCCTAATCAAGTATAGTTTTAATTGCTCTGAAAATGTAACAGCATTTAATTGTACAGCTCAAATAATTCAGTGGGTATGTAATTAACGATTCTTTTCATTATGAATGAAAAATGATTATTATTTTCTAAAATGCATCTTTTTATCTACAAAGTGCCAGTAAAACGCTGGAAAGTGTTCTTTATGCTCACAGTGACATCTTCAGATGTCTACCAATAATGCATACCCAAAAAATCAAACAAACTTTAATATTATATGAAACTATTTCAGATGGACTTTCTAATCATTTCAATTATATCTTCTATTAGGCCTTTTAGTTAAATTACAACAAATATAGCATTAGTAGTGTCTAACATCACAACTGCTATTGACAAAAGCATCCAGGTGATTTTTTGTTTTTCCTAGGGAGAGAATATCGATCATTCTCCCTACTGAGCTTCTTGTTGTTTGCAGTGGTGATGGACAGGCTGACAGCTACCCAACGCAATGGACAGTACACGAGAGAGGTAGAGAAAAGTGTAGACAGAGTGGAGTGGGCGGAGATGAGTGTAACGGGTGACTTGTGACAGAAGGATAGCAGTAAAAGGGAAAGAGAAAGCGAGACCTGCTATAATGTATGGTTTGGAGACGATAGCACAAAAAAAGGCAGGAGGTGGAGCTGGAGGTGTTACGGTGTTTATTGGGAGTGACCAGAATGGACATGGATTAGTAATTCAATTTATCAGATGGACAGCTTAGGTTGGCCAAACCTAAATATGGAGCTGGCAGGCAGGAGGAAACGAGGAAGACCACAGAGAAGATTGATGGATGTAGTGAAAAAGAACGCACAGAGGGCTGATGTAACAGAGGAGGATGCGAGGGGTAGGGTGAGATGGAGGCAGATGATCCACTGTGGCGACCCCTAAAGGGAACAGCCAACAGAAGAAGAAGAACAAGAAGAACTACCACTCTGTATTTTTTTGCTGGTTTTGCCTGCCCCACCTGCAGTGGCTCTATGCCCCACCAGTGGGGCCCATGCCACAGTTTGAGAACCAATGATTTAAAGAGCTAGGTCTCAGATATTTCTGCCTGCAGCTAAAAAAGATGGGAATGAAATAGTGATGATCCGTTCTTTAAAAAAAAAAAAAAATCCACTTGAAAAATTCAACAGCAGCAACATTTCTTTAAAGCTGAACACAGCATCCTGTATCTTTAAAACAACTATCTGCATTGTGTTTGCTCCATTGAGGAATTCAGCAAATCCAGTGTACTCCAGTTTACTATATCGCATGTGCAGGAAATGTAGTGATTTATGGCACATGCAGCTAATTAGGTTACATGCAAATGATCCAAACGGCACAGTAACTCCACTCCACTCGTCACCGAATCCCTGCGCTCTCTCCCACACTTTGTGACACATGTTGGTAGGGTACATGAATAGGGGCGTCTCACTGATGTGACATCTCACTGAAGCTTTGTCGAGAATATTGCGCTCATGTACGAAAACACACGCACGCGCTCACATAGTTGCACACACCAGTGAATTGTGATGTATAAATGATCAAGAGCAGAGAGAACAGCAGGACATCATCTTTCCCCTGCTCTCTCGTCCACCCAGCATCCCTCTTTTTTCCTCCCCCCACTCATCTCTTGTTCCCCTCTCTCTCTCTGTCTGTCTGTCTGTCTCACCCACCCACCTAACTCTACTCTTAAATATGTAATGAAAAATGACGAGTGTTGACACATGGGTACTGTGTGTGCTCCCTCTGCATGTTGCCCCTCCTTCCCTCCCTCGTTTGCCTCTCTGCCTCAACGAATGCTCGGATTTGGGTCACAAAGCTGCATCAAAATAAACTGGGGTTGCGTGTTTTCCTTCCTCTCAGTATAACATTTTTTTTTTTTTTTGTGAAGAGAAATTGGCCTCAAATGTATTTTGAGTTATCCTTGTGCTCAGTCATTTAAAACCATGCTGTATATAGTGCCGTATAGAGTGTATACAGGGGGGAAATGTCTGAGCTGTAATCAAGGGGGGAGAAAATGTTTATTATTTAGATGAAACAAAAAGTCTTCCTAGAAATTGCACCCCTCTGTAATCCACTCTATATGACCCAATTTAAACGCAGCTTTTTTGGATATGTGTGAGCGTGCACATATTTATCCGCCAAGGCAGAAGATGCTCAAATATTTTGAGGCGTTTGTATGCGCAGAAAGCCGTCTGAAGATCTGTGAAGTTGGCGTTCTGCGCGTAAAATATTAATAACCATTCAGATTGTCATTTGTGCATTTGTAAAATGTTTTACATGTGTTCAGATTGCTTGAGGATGAATCAAATGCAGGCGTAGCTGCTGCTGTAAACAACATCAACTGGCTGCTCAATTCGCACAGGCAGCGTCGTGCGCCGTGTTCGCTGCTTAATACACCGTAGACAAGAGTTTTATTTTTATTTCGACTTGATTTTGTCCCAGTTCTTTGCCGCCTCTGGCAATATTGGTGATAGTGTGTTCTTGTCTCTCTGCCTGTGAGTGTGTATATGTGTGCCTAGAGAAACAAGGAGTATGTGTCATGTGGTACCTCTGATGCAGAGGAGGTTGGAGGGGGGGGGACTCAAGCCCCGGGTGCTCGTTTTGCTTCTCATCTTGGTGCTGTAAACAAGTTTACGGTGTAGGATGGTAATTACGTGCAGACATTTTACATTAGGCTCTAATGGCTGTGGGTCATGACTAATTCACCAGGTCGCAGAGGGGTTTACCCTGTTCAGCTGTCGCACACAGGTTTAAGTGTCGGAGTGCAACTGTGGAAGAGGTTTAAGTGATGCTGCTTTCACTTAGTTCCAAATTAGCTCAAAACATGGACTGTCTTTTGTATTTTTTATCACTTTGATGCCTGCTATTAAAAGGAGCAGTTCCACGTTTTCTGGAATAAGGAGACCGATGCTACATGTATATCAGTGTTTGCTCATCACCTCAGATATTTCAGTTTATATGCAAAAGCATATGCCAACAACATATATGAGGTAGCTACATGTCAGCAAGTCAACTTTAGTTACATTGTCCTAAATCACAGTTATGTCTTCTTCAAAGAACTGAAAGATATGATTCTGTAGGTAAGAGAAGGCGGAAAGTGCAGCGAAATCCAACATAAAGAAAAAGAATGACAAAGGACAAGTACACAAGTAGTAACAAAAAATGTACTGGGAGCTTTAACACTTATAAGATCGAGCGTTATAAATGTTATTTTCCTCTATATTTCAGCACAAAGTTTTCTGTTAAAAACTGCTGCTATTAACCACATATTTCCAATTAAAATATCTAATGGGCCACTTCATCCAAGTCATTATGCAAAATTATATCAGCTAATTATCAAAGGGGTAAATGGGCAATGATTGAATTTTTTTGACTAATCTATACACAACTAAAAATACTGGAGATGCATGTTTTCGACAACTGGATTTTCCCATTTTTCTCATTTTGTGCGGTGAAACAAACAAATCCTGATCACAACTAATTTATCGACTCATAAATTGTGTCATGTGAAAAAGAAATTCTAACATTTTATGTATCAAGACATAATAATAATTTATCTAGTCCATACTAGGTTTAAAATATGGTTCCACCTCAGACGAACACATAACTTAAAACACTGTGTTGATATTTGTTTACAATTCCACACAACCGATACCTGTTCAGTTGTAGCATCATGAATTTTAACATTTAACATGCTACCTGAGGCCTGTAGAGTCTGAGCATGACCTCAGGGTGTGTTTCCGGGGACGCCCACTCCTGGGAAGTTTGGCAGCTGTCTTGAATGTTTTCCACTTGTGAAAATTCTTTTTTACTGTAGAATTATGGAAATTCTACAGTTAAATTGTTCAGAAAAGTCCTTATAACCCTGCCCAGACTGATGGGCGGCAACAGTTTCTCTAAGATCGCTGCTGATATCTCTGTTTCTTGGCATTTTATTAACCAACACAGCAAACTTCCAAAACATCTGCTTTTATAAAGGTGCTCAGACCTCCTTACGATCAGTTAATCAGAGGTATTTGATTCACCCTCTTAGTTTCTATGCGCGCAGTAACGGTATACTATAATATGTCATTTATCATTGTTCACCCAGACGCATAAAATCTTAGAATCAAAAGAGGATGTACTTTCCTTTTTACGTGACTGTGACTATTTAAAACACCGGACGGACACGAGGACTACAAAACTGATGACACACAACAAATAAACGGCGGCCTCTGCCATCAGTAAATGGCAGTCAACAAGGCGAATATCAGCCAATGCTGATGTTCTGTTGATAAGTCGGTGCAGTAAATACCTGACTGCGCACCACAACACAGCATCAATACTGCAATAAAACTAAGCTAATTACTGTCAGCAGCTCAGTACAGTCCTATTAATGGCTTTGTAAAGTGTGCACTTTGTGCCTCATGTATCTGGTTTTTATCTTTGATTTTTATGCCCTTTTTTTATCACCATATTCTGCATTCCATTACAAGAAACTGCAATTTACTGCCGTGATGAGCCACATTTGCTGTTTTTTGCAAACACAATTATCGACACTCAGGGGTCCAATTTAAAAAATTAAAAAAAAAACAGCTTTTGTGCTGGAAAGTTAACTGAGTTTTGACTAACATGTGCAGATTATAATTGTCTGTAAGCAGCTTAGAATGGCTATGAAAGCATTTGTAGACCAGTAAACAGAACTGTTATCTCTAAATTTGTCTTCCAGTATTAACATCAATTTTTTTATGGAAGTCGAGAATTTGCACTGATAAAATTAGTCAGGTTTAATTGTGCATTTCCTTACTGCGGATGATTTTATCTTGCATCAGATTTTCAAGTAAGCTAGCAAACAAAGAGACTCACTCAACAGTTCAAAAAAAGTAGAATAATTGGAAGGAAACTGTTTCCAAATATCAATATACCTGACAGCTCTTTTGTTATTCTCTTTGCAGCATGATGAAAGGGCAATCCTCTAAATCGCTTTCTAGCTGTTGTTTCAGTGTCGCACATCTGTCACAGTTCGGGGCTTAAAATGGATCAGATCCACGTCTGCTTTGGACTCCAGCCAACGTCACAACAGTATCAATAATAAAAGGAAGTTTTTCTGTTGCAGTCAATAGGAAGAGTAACACAACACATGCATGCGACGCACACACCTGGTCCTCGGTGTGGACCTTGGCTCTCGGTGGACTTTTTTGCTGACAGGAGCGCTTCCTCCCCGACGTTTCAAATCAGCATTTGGCTTTGCAATTAGCATATGTAAGTGCATTAGCATAGCGGCCAGCAGTATGCAGACACTCTGCAAAGCCGTTTGATAATTGAAGTCTGTGTGATGCCACGGTGCTCTGTGCGTTAGGGTTAGTGTGTGTGTGTGCGTGTGTGTGTGTGACAGATGGTTTGGAGGAGACATGAGTCTCTACTGAGCGATACTGGAAGCTACAGAGCAGAAGAAAGAGCTGCAGAGCTGGTTGGGGACTAGTTACATGTGTGCTGTTTTGACTGCCTCTTAAACAGCCTCTTTTACTGCACCAGTATTGGGACAGTTTAGCTTTATTACACCATTCCTGCAAGCGAAGATGCATTGTGAAGCTGCTTACTGTAAAGTTTTCAAAACTACTTAAATTTAAATAATATCCTGAGGTCAGCAAAATTATTGAGCATTTTGATTGCTGTTTGACGAAAAATCTAAAGAAATTATTCTCCCAGCCCCACTTTTGAAGGAAGTTATTGCTAATTTACCTTCAATACTTGATCTA
>NW_005187402.1:11781844-11784214 GCF_000239375.1 Pundamilia nyererei | reverse complement strand
AGCAAGACACGAAGTAGGCGAATTTCTTCATGTTACTCGTGCACGGGAGAGAACCGGACAAACGCCGTTCCTTCGCTTGGCCCCAGTTGCTCTCGTCCGTTCTCCCGTACCACTGTCCTACATTCACACAAAGAGTACCTTGCCTGTGTGTGTGTGTGTGTGTGTGTGTGTGTGTGTGTGTGTGTGTATAGATAACAAAGACTGTGGATGTGCACAATTCTTTACCCATTATAAATGTATCCTAAGACACGAGTTGTACATCCACCCTCTGGAACTAGATCTAGACTGTTGTGGATTATACATTTTTGATCCAACTTTTTTCCCCTTACATTTTTAAGAATCTTATAAAATGGAGATATGATCCCAGTATTAATATGACAAACCTAAGCCATGTTTAGGCATGCCAGGATGGGATTCTCCTTCGGCTGTAGACTAGTACTACACATCGTGCTCTTAGAACCATGATGGAGGTGACAGTTGTCATCTCTGTAGACACTGACAGTTCTTTGTGACATTCTCAAACCCAGTTGCACCCACATCTGCAGCCGTGACCTCATTTATTCTCGGAGTTTTACACATCGTCTTCAGCCGAGGCTGCCTCGCAGCCATCAGGATCAAAGAGCGATTGGTAGTAGTGAGTCAGTCATCCTTTACTGAGCTCTGGAGGTGTGTGCGGCACAGAGAGAGAGAAAAAAAGAACGCACGAGTGGTGGGAGGCTTGCTTTAACTCATCTTTCTGCTTTGGTGCTTTCACACCTTTCATCTCGTACCTCTTTTTTACCTCTTTTTTCCCCTTTCCACCTCCTCCTTCACCATCCAGCCCTATTTCCATTCCTCTCTTCTCCACTCCCACTTTCATTTTGACTTTCTGGCCAATAACTCTCCTCTCTTGAGATCTCATCTCTCTATCCTCTTCCTTAACGTTTCCCTCTAAAATGCCCTCCGACGTCTATGAAATGTGTGTGTCATTCAGTTAAAAGCAACAATCCTCATCCTTTTCCTTTTTACAAGATAAATGGATAGATTGAGTCATCTTTTACCACTTACCTGCATCTGGGTTGCAGGGCCAAAAGTCTAATCATGCCCAAACCCCCTGTATGTCCTAGTTCTATCCTGGGGTCTCCTCTAAGTTCGACATGTTTGAAACACCTGAGCTTTCGATGTGGAGTAGTTGTTAAGTTCCTACCAAATGACTGAGCTTCGAACCAAGAAGCCGTTTGGAGGAAACTCATTTCTGCTGCTTGAATCCACAATCTTATTATTTTTTTGGTCACTACCCAGATATTTTGGCCTCGCCCAACTCTGTCTTTACCACTACTGACAAGTTAAACATCCTCATTAAATAGTGAACTGCATATTCCTAACTTGTGATTAAAATTTAGGGCAGAACTCATGATTTAACAGCTGAGAACCATGTCCTTAGACTTGGAGGTGGTAATTCCGGGGACTGGGTTCCAGTTAAATTCAGTTGCATCTGCTTCTGGCTCACTTAAACTAGCTTTAGAAACTCGCACAGTGTTGGAGGAAAGCCAAGTTCACATGTTAGTTGTCTCTGTTTGTCATACAGTTTAACAGATGTGTAATTTAAAACTAGTGCTGTGATTACAGCTTACAAAGGTTACCAAAAGTCACCTGCCAAACTCAAAAACACCCACTGTGGGTCAGTGGCTTTACTGACATTTTCAATGAGTGACTGTAGAACTGAGACACCCGAAACACTTAAGTTACATCAGAAAATGTCATCTTTTCCTCTTTAAAAAACAACACATGCAACTGTTAAAAATGCAGCTGAGTGTTAATGAAATGACACCGCAGGAAGAAAAATGTAGCCAAGTTATCCTCAGACTGGCTGTAAAAGTCTAAATATATGTGGTGTGATCGTGACAGTACTGTAGGTTTTGTTAATGTGAGACTCTATTTGGCACTTCATGTCGTTTTTTCATCAGTAATAAAACACTTGTAACTAGTTGAGACTGACACATGAATTAGTTCTGGCGCGAGAACAACAGGCTTTCATTTTTGAAGTAAATGGAGAGCAGTCACTTTTGGGCCATTCAGAATTTCTGACTCTGAAATGCAATTCCAAAGTGACAGACAGCGAATAAAGCAGGGAGCCTGAATTTGAAATGGAACAGAAGGCCGTAGAATCCGAGATAATGGGAACAGGGTGAGGAAAAAAAATCATGAATGAAATTCAAACACAATGAGAAAGCAATGCATTTTAAAACGTGTGCAGATGCATTTACATGTGGTGAGTTAGAGCTTTTAGGTAGTTTCTACAAGTGTTGATTTAGTCTCCATGTGTCTCTACTTGTGTGTGTGCGTGTGTGTGTGTGTGCGTGTGTGTGTGTGTGTGTGTGTGTGTGTGTG
>NW_005187402.1:11773625-11781699 GCF_000239375.1 Pundamilia nyererei | reverse complement strand
ACACACACACACACACACACACACACACACACACACACACACACACACACACACACACACACACACACACACACACACACACACGTCTACACCAACACACACACACAGCTTCTTACAAAGTGGATCATCAAAGAATCAAAGGCAGTCAATGTTTGAATTAGCCCTCTGTTCTTCATTCAGCCTGTGCCTCTTTGTAGTGTTTCTGATAGTAGAGCATCACAGCCTATATTGCGTGCAGCTGTGATGAGTTACGCTCTCGATGTGAATCATTCTATGTTGCATGTTTTGTTTTGGGGGTTTTTTGTGAGGTGGATGTCTCCTGGTGTGGAAGAAAAAGTGAGCGAAAGAGTGAGAGATGGAGACAGCTCAGGGAAGTGAAAGCAAGATTAAAGAGCAGAAGCAAAGAGCTGAATGAAAGACACTGGGAGAAGGAAAAGGTAGAGGGAAATGGGGTAGGGTGGGTTCACGCGCCTGTGTGTGTGTGTGGTACGCAAGTATGCAGCCACAAGAAAGGTTTCCTGCGTTATAATGTTGCAGAATGCTAATCCGCTGAAATGAAAAGTACACACATACATCACCTAACAGGAAGGCGGTGACTGAAGCGAAAGAACATTGTCTCTGTTTTTGACTCTGTATGTTTTGTGTATTAACGCTGCTGTTGTGTCTTTGCCTTCCCTATCCTCACCATCATTTTCACTTTGCTTTTTTGTTGGTTTTCATCTTCTCCCATAATATAACTTTCCCATCCCACCACTCTTATGTGTCTTTTTATGTTCCACACTCTTCCTTTAACACATTTATTCTTATTCCTTATGTTATGTTTGCTTTACAACCATCACCTTTATTTTCTTTCTTTCTATTTTATAACCACCATCTCTTCAACAACCCCTCTTGCCCTCCTTCTGCCTCCTTCTGCTTCCGGGGACACAGAGAAAGGTAACTGCTCTTTGTGCCGTGCTCACGTGCGATCTTGCTCTTCAGCTGTTTTCTGTAATCGTTGTGTCAGGGCTCCCGCCCTTGTGTGCGATCACATTTGTCACTTCAGGCTTCAAATCAGTGGCTTTGCTTCGCCTAGAGTCACTGTTGCTCTTTACAAGAGTGCAGGACCGACTACTGAAAGTCTAAATCACTGGTGTCAAATCGTCAGCGAGCCAGACTGGCCACGGGCTGTTTCCTATTAAGAGTTGCATGCTGTTTTATAGCATTGTGATCCCTGAGAGAGGATACAGAAGTCATAAAAGAACCATTTGTAGTATGCGAAGCAAGGCCACTCATGCTGCTTTGGTGACGCACTGCTCAGATGTCCCAGAATGAAGTGTACTGGACACCAAACACACACACACACTCAGTCACACATCATATTGCACTTTCCTTTGTGGCCACAATCAGAGAGCATTATCGACTTACAGTGTGTGAGCACACAATTAAGCAGAAGAGACGGGCCAGATAATGGACTCATAAACACAAAGAGCCTGCTGTGATAAATGGCAGTGTTTGGCGTATTTCTGTTTGTGCCTGTGGTTATTCTGAAGTGTTCAATGTATGTGTGTGCGTCTGGTGACACTCCCTTCTGTTTTGGCTTCACTCTGTATTCACCGATTACTCATTTGTTTCTGTTCTAGCTGGAAACACATCCTCCTACCTTTTGTTCCTCCGCTTGTCTCACCTGTTAATGGGGAAGAGATGTGTCTTTCATCTTGTCTGTGCGCGTATGTGTGTATGTAGCATTTCCCACATGTGGCTGGTTTTCATCTGCCACCCACACTGAATAAAGTTTCTTTCTTAGCCGAGTTTCCTCCCTCAATATCACCCTCATACTCCTCATTTTACGCTGCAGTGTGACACCACTGAGAAGCTCTTGCCATGAAGTTTCTTCAAGGACACGCACGCACGCACACACACACACGTCTGCCTAAATATTTGCATAAGCCCAAGTGTTTGTCATTTTATCCAATATTGGCAACTGCCACCTCCAGTTCAGGAATGAATATGAACCATAGACTGTATATAAAAGATGGACATATTCACAGCAAGCTATTTGCTTGTCACCATCTTGGTTGTTAGACATTATAAGCAGGGTGTGGATATGACCAGCAAAGCTGTGGACACTGCATGTGCATTTGGTAGCAACTAGTCAATCGCAAGGTAGCCACACTGCAATGGTTTAGCATCAATTTAACACTTAGTTGAGTAATAATTTACAGAAATCATATTATACTATACTAAATTAGACTTGAATGACATCATAAATTCATCAAAAGCATGTTTACTGAGGTAATACATTAAGAAAAATTAGTCGTAATCTGCAAAAGAATGCAGATTTAAAACACTTCCTGTAATAGCTTCACTTTTCAGACCCCATAATACATGCCCATCTTTTATATACAGTTTTTGCTATGAAGAGACTGGTCCTAACGTGAATGCCTGCACAGCTCGAGGCAACATGTAAATGACACAAATAATGAAGCTGCAGTTTGTGACTCAGCTAATTAGACACAGCCCCAAAAGAAGTTCTTAGAGAAGAGGTAAATACATCATGATGCAAAATGGGCATAATAATGTTGCTGTCATTTGTGGATTTTAGTTCTTGTGCGTGTTCTCTTTTCTAGCCCCTTTTTACATCGCTGAACAGAAGATAAAGCAAACAGGTGCAGGGAGAGGGCTGGACAGGTCCAAGGACAAGCATCACCTCCTAACAACACAGAAGAGGGAAAAGATGTAAAACCCAGTTCAGTAAAAAGCTGTTGTTACAAAGGAGAGAAAACAATTGGTTGAAACACTGTGTTAGATGTCGCAAGTAATCCAAATATATTCACACTGTAGATGAGGATAAAATTGAACCCAAGAAACAACAAAACAAAAACGGCTAAAGGAACAGTAATATACAAATTAGCGATCATGAATCCATATTGTCCCTGAGCTAAGTGGCTGTAGTGGGATGTGTGAAGCCCTTAAAGAGTGTTTGATCACAATATTCAACAATTTTCAAACATGGATCTCCAAGGAATAATACCAGGCGCCTTTGAGCAGAAAAATATCAGCTATTTGATAAAAATCCATCTTGCAGGAGCTATTAAGTGCATTAAACCTAAGTGGATAAAACCTTACTCTCCTGCATACAAATATCTGGAATTAAGACACGTTAGACTGAAATATCACTGCAGCAAAAATGTAAATAAACGAAAAGATGGAATCATATTGAAATTAATTCAGTGATTCAGCATCCCACGGCTTATTTCTTTTCCCTAATGGCTTTGTTGCTCACCTCAAGATATGTGCCTCAATTTTCTGGATGCTCCTTCCTTTTTCATTTCATTATCTTGTCCCACTTTTTTTTAAGTTGTCCTTCGTCTTCTAATCATAAATGTTAGAGAGCATCTGTAAAAAAGCTTAAAAGATTTTTAAATACTGTCCCTTTAACAAGAGTTTGGTTCAACTGCTTTTAGGGTGCCTTGAGATAAACTTTGAGTGTCGAATCTGCATGTGTCTTCTGTCTGTGCTTCAGGGATTTTGCCTATGTGGCCAGAGACAAAAACACACGGGTGCTGAAGTGCCACGTGTTCCGATGTGATACCCCTGCCGCAGCCATCGCCACAAGTCTCCACGAAATCTGTTCCAAGGTTTGTATCATAACCTCTCCTGCCTCCTTATCTCCTGCTCTGAAACAAGCTAGGAAGTTTTAATCAGCTCAGATGTTATAAAGGGGATGGGGGGAGGGGGGTTATTATAACAACCCTGTATCTTAGATGATATTCGCACATGCATGTTCCAGTGCCCTGATAAGATTTCTGATTTCTCTTCCCGAGAAGTAGGGCTGTGAGGAGAGATAGCAGAAAGCCTTTACGGCGAGATGATAAGATTGCAGTTGCAGAGTATGTGCAGTGCTAGTTTTCAATATATGTCCCTAAAGTGTGGGATGGGAATGGACATTTTTTTATGGACATTTTGGTCCATAAAAGAGTGATAAATACCTCAGCTATACCTAATCAAAACCCAACATAAGTTCTGCTCTTAGCCTACTCCATGGATGCTAATGTTTACATGTACAAACGCAGAAACTTAACTCATCCTCTAGAACGTGCGCTGCATGCAACCACAGTGGCCAAGGTTTGACCTGCTTGCTTGCTGCCTGTCACTATGTCAGTAAAACAAAGTAAAAAGGCCAAAAAATAAATATTAAAAAAGAACAACCTGCTGATAACTGTCATAGTCATAACTACATAAACATCTGAAACTTTATAGAGCTCTAAATTCTCTTTTTATATCATACTTTTAGCTCGGAGGGTAAATAAGTGACTCCTCATGGACGTCCGCATACCTTTCAGCTGCCAGCATAGCTGTTTCACTAACAGGGCACCAAGTGCAAGTGTGTCCCAAGCCAACTAGAAAGAAGTATAATAAGAACAACTGCGCATCTGTGATGTCCAAAGGTGTCCGTGTGCTCATCCACAAGGGAGTGTATGGTTGGAGAGTTGTGTGTTACCTTGCAATGTGTACTGCAGTGTAATGCATAAAGAGCAAATACTATTTTCAACACTAACACAGCACTTTTCCTAGTCAGTGACATAGTTCACTTGTTTAGAGACTTTAGATTTCACACTGACTCATAATGTTTTATGTACAAAGAGAAATCAGTGTGTCCTCAGGCCAGCGCTGACCTTGTGAAGAATGACTGTACCCGGAACAACAGATCTACTCCCTTTGAGACACATCGACCCATTTAGAGAGAAGATTTAATTTCTTCTTATCTCGAACCCCAAACCGAAGGAAGAGTGTGCATCAGTGCATCTGGATGTGACCATGACTCTTCACACCTTTACGCCACCTATTTTAAACACAGTGGTAGTTTTCTCTTTACTGCAGGGGAAAAACTTGGTGACCTGAGCCTTGCAGCTGCGCAGCACGCTGAATGGCCCTCCTTTGTGTGTGTGTGTGAGGGTGGGAGTGAGTGTGCCTTCTTGCATGTTCCCCTGTGAGCAGAGTTGCAGACTCACCACAGACTTTGATTAATGACACCTCCAATTAATCAAGTATCTGTAGCAGGAAAAGAGTGCAGCAGCTCGAGTGCAGGGACCATGCAAAATATTCAACACTCTTTAAAGAGTGTGTCCACTGCAGCACAAGAGAAAGGAAGAAAATAGAGAGAAAAGACCATTCTTTAAGTGCAGAACTGAAGTATAATTGGGAAAGAAGTAACAGGTGATGTCACTGAGAAGACCAACACAGCTGCTACATATAACTGATGTAAAATACTGATTTCTCCATTATGTTTTAACTTTTTTTTTTTCCAAAATCAGTATGCTGCACTGTTATTTGAAGTGACGTCTTTCATTGCAATCAAATGAGCACTGCAGTCTACTTGGATTCAGTCCCACACACCCTGGCTTACCTAAATATTCAGAATAGTGCACCAACTATAAGGCTGAAAATAGTCCTCTGCAAATAGCATTCTTACTCCTTTTGCTAAAAAATTTGGCTGCCTCATTGTTTTATGAGATTTTTTTTTACCTTTTGAAGGACATGAAACTGCATATTTGTAGCCTGTTTTTAAGGAGTACATTGTCAGCACAGACTGTATATAAAAGAAGGACGTTGCAAAGGTGAAGCTAATGCATTTTTAAAATCTTTCAAATAGTCAAAGTTTTACTTGCTTTATGAGCTTAGTGAAACTATTCTCATTTAATTTGTGGTCTCAGCTGGTGGTTTCAAATTTATTTGTCACAGCGTGACCATAAAAGCGTCATTTTATGGTTTATGATCACATTTAGAATAAAAAATAAATATGATTTAGGGAGTGGTTACCTTCTGATTGACTGTTAGCTACAATATGAGTAAGAAATGCTTCTTATCTTTTTCCATTGAGATCATCCCTTTGCTTTTGATGTTAACAAGTCTTCACAAACTGATCGGCAAAAACATGATGGTTACAGCCATCTTTATTATACAGTCTTTGGTAGAAACACTCATTTACTGCTAGTACTAACTAATACCCAGTCTGTTACTGGTGTGTTTTAGCTGTAAAGCTTTGATGAAAATAGATTTGTCAGATGATCTAGGCTTATTATTAATATTTATCACTCCTGTCCCTGTTTTAAAACCAAACCTTTTTTATCACTTTCCTCCATTTTTTTGCAGTCCTCTTGTGTTCGCTTTTTTCCTTTGCACTCTGTTCCTCTCACCCTGTTTTCACCCAACCACTCTTCAATTTTTCTCTCCTCGTTAGATCATGGCTGAGAGGAAAAGTGCCAAGGCTGCAGCTGGCAGCTCCTCCCAGAACGGCTCCGACGTACCCATGCAAGGTACATGCATGCACAGTCATGTGTTTATCACTTCAGAGGACATTAGAAAAAAGAATTAGGGTAACTCTAACCATAATGCCAAGAACTTCAACATAAGTATTACATGATAAGGATTTTTTTATTCTTAGAAGAGAGAAAAAAAGTCCCCACATGACTTTATGTAACTCTCTAAGGAGATTTATGTGCATTTGAAATTGTAAGCTTATCATTTCTCTTATAGCATTTATCCAAATCTGAAACCACGTATATGCTTCTTAAAAAATGGCCTCACTGCCTGAGAATCAGCTGTGAACATTTGTTAAAAGAAAAGACAGCAGTGTTAGATTCACTTACATTCACATAACGCTGACACCAGAATAACTCCTCGCCATAAACTCCTCACTCAACAGAGCTTTATCCTCACAATAATTCTATTCACTGTTTTCCATTTCACTAATTCCCACTGCTTGTTCATTTTAGTCTCAAATAATTATAGGAAGACAGCAGAAAAAGCCACGACACAATTCATCCTTTGCTATAACTTCAGCTGCCATGCGTATCTGCTGAGCATGAGGGTTGGGGGGGGTGCTCTGACATCAGAATATAAAAGAACTATATCGGCTCTTCACTCGCAGAGGCACTCGACCTCATTAAAACCCAATTAGTGTTTCTTTGAGGCGAGGCCTGGTACTCCACAGCTCCCATCCCAAACCCAGGATCAAAGAACTTCATGGTGGAGGATCCCTCACATCTTTTGTAGCTGTAACTTGCGTGAACTCATAGATTGAACTCATACACTTTTCATTAAAAATGTTGGTACAGTGTAAGGTGTTGCCCTTGAAATGGATAGAACGGCCTGTTAGCTTGAAAACTTGGCTGGGTTTTTATTTTTCCTTCTGTGTGTGGAACAGTTTTCGCCTGGATTAGATCTCTTTTTTGGGTAGCTGGTAGCGCATAATCCTGTGTTGGGACACAATTGAGGAGATTAGCACCAAATGATTTGGGATGAGCACCAGCACTAGGATAATTGCATCGGTGTTGTCATCGGATCAGGCCTGTCTGAGCACTGCTTTAAAACAGAATTAATGTAAGAAAACTCTTTCACAATTCATTGTTCGTGTAAGTACAGTTCGGAAAGCTTTAGCGCCCTGAAAAGGTGAAACAACATAAGCGCATGTAAATCTATATGCTCAGATTTCTGAATTACTACCATCCCATGTTATCTGATTCCTATTGCAATTAAGTTGCTTGTGTCCATGATGTCACTGTTGGCTTTGGCTTCAGGTGCAAGAGCGCTCAACTCTGAACACATCGATTTGGCTTAGTGTGGTCACATGTAACCAAAGGCCATTAAAACACTATTTTTTTTATTGTTACTATACTGTGCAAAACGTCAGAGTCAGCACTCATTTCTTTATGTTGCTTCAAAGTAGCCAGTAGTGGCTTTTTTGTAGTTTTTTTAAAGCAGCAGTAGATCTCCAGGTTTTTGTGAAGGTTTTCTTTGAACATTGACTGCTTTTTCCCTCATTTTCAGAGGAATGTTTTTGTTTATTGAATCATTCAAGTATAAACTATAAACATAAAATACAACAAACTCCATGGGTGAACCAGTGTTGCTTCTACATATAAAGAACCAATTTTAAATGATATCTTTAGGCACTTTGTTTCTAGCAGCCTGTCACAAAAGTTCCTATTTCAGGGCGATCGTGGCTCAAGAGTTGGGTCTTTGTCTTGTAATCGGAAGGTTGCCGGTTCAAGCCCCGGCTCAGACAGTCTCGGTCGTTGTGTCCTTGGGC
>NW_005187402.1:11764325-11773172 GCF_000239375.1 Pundamilia nyererei | reverse complement strand
AGCCTAGACCTATTGCAGCATAACTAAGGGAGGATTCAGTGTGTCTGTCTCCTGAATCCAAACTGGGAGTTGGTTCTACAGAAGAGGGGCATGAAAGCTGAAGGGTCTGCCTCCCATTCTACATTTAAATACTCTAGGAACCACGAGTAAGCCTGCAGGCTGAGAGTGAAGTGCTCTATTGGGGTGATATGCTGATGAGGTCTTTAAGAGAAGATGGGGCCTGATTATGCAAGAATTTTTATGTGAGAAGCAAATTAAATTCACACATCATTTCTTCCCATTTCTTGAGTTGAATCTGTGAAAAATGCCAAAAATAATATGGTTTGACAGGCATAAAATAGTACGTTTGCACCAACATGATTCCCAAAGAGCTATTAGCTGAAAACTTTGCATATCTTTGCATGATGTGCAGAATCTCCTTAATCCAGGAAACTCGACAACTGGAGAACAAAAAAAGAAGTGACGTGTACGTGAAAATCATCTCATTAAGCGAAATATCTAGCAAAGACATGACACAGGACTGTGTAAAACACAATGCAGGCTATTTTATCCATTATTGTTGGAGCTCCTCTTGGAGATCTGATGCAATTCTGAACGTACGAGTAGTATCGTCAGATTATTGATCAGACAATACTATGTGGAAAGTCTTTAACAATGGCATAATTTTTTAGCACGATAGTGATAAAAGCACACTATCATTGCAGTAAAGGCATAACTGGAAAACACACAATGCAGCATTATCAGTCATGGAGTTGCTTCCCCAGATCATCACCCATATGGAAAAGAAATAGTAAAAACATATATGATTTACTCTTGAAAGTGGCCACTTTCATGAGTAAATCATATATAAATCATATAAGGCATACATGATTTACTCATGAAAGTAGCCACTTTCTCATTACTTTCATATATTTTTTTAGTAAGTATACAAAACATACAAGTTTCATTATATAATTTTTCAAGGGATCTTATATGTGTTTTCACTCTTGTATGCTTTTCATACAAGTTTCATACAAGACAGATAAAAACTTTATGAGATTTATATATATCTTTTCCATATGGGCAGTGTGGGAGCACCCTGATATAGAACAGAACAAAAGGCAGCCAAAATCCTAAGAAGAGCTTTGAATGTCCTTTAAAAAGCCTGGATAACTATTTCTGAAGACTACTTACAGAAATTAGAAGGAATCTTCCCTAAGAGAATTCAGACTGTGTAGAAATATAAAGGTGCCCTTACCAAATATTGACTGTTAAGCCAGTTAGTATTGTACAGAGTCTGTTTTTGCCTGTTAAACTGTATTTTCATGTATGTTTTCAAATATTTTCCTTTTTCCTGGCAAAATATAAAGGAATGAGGGATGTCTCAAGGCTTTTGTACAGTACTGCACATTAAGGCCTCTGTGTGTACAAATTTAAACCCCGTGTTGACAGTCAAAGAGTTTTCCATAGCTTTTAAAGCTAATTACACACATTATTAGATAGATGATGCAAACATTTGTGCCAACTGAGATGCAGGTGATACAACAACATTGCGTACAACACTATTTTCTGCCTAAAGGCGATCCTATAAGCAGGCAAAGCTGTGTTTTCATAGGGAAACCACTCCAGCTCGCTTACATGCTTCTGTGTTTTTTGTGCTCTAATCATGTGAACAGTGCCCCAGTATATTAAAATATTCAGCAGTGTTTGTTTATTTCTGCACTTTAAGCCAATTATCATGTGTGGACTACTCTTTTGAAAATTTGCTTTAGATGTTGTCACGTGATTAAATCTCTTGGGGGCTGTGTGTGTGTGTGTGTGTGTGTGTGCGCGAATGTTAAAATTTGTGTTTTTGTGTTTCTCTCTGCAGAGTTTCCCATGCCAAAGACCGAGTTGGTGCAAAAGTTTCATGTGCACTATCTGGGGATGACGTCTGTGTCTCGACCTATAGGTAAACTCAAACACCCACTGGAAGACCTCATGTTGTAGATTCTTAGATCCTAAACTGCTGAGACTCTCCTGCGTTATGTCACCAGGTATGGACATCATAAATGGCGCCATAGACAGCCTCGTGTCCTCTACAGGCAAAGAGGACTGGACTCCTGTTATACTGAGCATCGCTGATACCACGTTGGCAGTCATCAAAGAAAAGGCAAGGGAATATTTGTTGTGAATGTACTTGTGAGGCAGAGAGCAAAGTCTAACTGTCCTCTTTCATGGCTGCGCAGGAGGAGGAAGAGGAGGTACTGGTGGAGTGTCGTGTCCGTTTTCTGTCCTTCATGGGCGTGGGACGGGATGTTCATTCATTTGCCTTCATTATGGACACTGGAAGCCAGCATTTCCAGTGTCACGTGTTCTGGTGTGAACCCAATGCAGGCAGTGTATCCGAGGCTGTCCAGGCAGCTTGTGTGGTAAGCACTAAAACTGAAGTGTAAAAGTGTATGTGTTGGATTTTATTGCAGCTAGTTTCACATTTTTTTCTTCTTTGTTTAGCACTTTTGACATTGGTTGGAATATTTCCAACACTTCCTCACAAAAACCTTTCCCTTCTCCTTCTCAGCTTCGGTACCAGAAGTGCCTGGTAGCACGGCCGCCCTCCCAGCGTGCTGGCTCTTCCTCCTCGCCGTCTGCAGACTCAGTGACCCGGCGGGTGACCACTAGCGTGAAACGCGGCGTCCAGTCTCTCATAGACACTCTGAAACCCAAGAAACAGCCATCAGAACTCCCCCAGCAATGACCGTCACCTCTGACCACTGCACCCCTCCCCAGCCTGGAAGCCACTCACACTTTCGCCACAATAGCACTTAATCAGTACCAGCCATGGTAACCAACGATGTACATACAGTATAACAAACATCAACACAGATTAAAGGAAAGAAAAACCATTCTTGCCTGACGATTTAAAAAAAAGAAAAAAAAAAAGAAAAAGAAAATTCACCTGTTTTGTGTGAAAGAAGGGAAAAGCTGGCGTCAACTGTTGAACTTTGACACTACTTTGACCACGTGGAACATAATTCCTCCTGTATGTGGATTTCTGAGACGGATGGATTACTCGATCGCGCATCATACAGACAGGATACGGGATTACCAAGAAGATGAAAACAAAAATCACGTTTCTATTTACAAACTAGTAACAGAAGCCCTCGCCAGTTTTTCTTTCCACTTCTGTCTCCTTCTGAACTCAACTAGATGAGCTGCTGTAGCCTCCCAGGACTGTGGTCACGGATATCTGACAGATGAATGAGAAAAGCACCAAGATCATGCAGCTGGCAGCTGCCCACCAAATGGCATAAAAATGTTTCAATCGTTTCGATGAATGAGAAACTTCAAAAAAAAAAAAGAAAAGGCAAAAACTTACCATCTCCTTTAACGACGAATGAAGTGATTGTAATAATCGAGCATATGTAAATGATTGTATGGGGGAAGAGACAATTTAGGGTATAAAGCTTGTGGATATTAGAGTGACATAAGATTTTGGTGACTAAAATAATGAGACAGAAGCGGAGTTTGATTTTGCATGTTTTCTTGATGGGGTTTGTTTTATCTTGATGATTTGGGAAGACAAAAAAAAAGAAAAATAGATGCTATCGGCACAATTCATTTCCACTTGACCATAACTGGATTTACACACTGGCACAAAAAGAAAATAATAAAAATAATCCGGCCTTTTACCAAACATAATTAAAAGCTTGCTTTCTGCCTAATTTACAACACACAAATAAGGATTGTATTTTAATGAGTTTTAACAAATGGGTCCATCAGCAAAAGAAAGTTTTTAATGTGCTAAAAATCAGTTAAGATTGTATTTTTTTCCTGCATACATTATCGAAAAGGAATGTAACATTGCTTCTTTTCAACTTAAATTCCTCAGGAAACTTTACCACATATACCTAAAATGTACGAAGAAGCAAGAAACTCCGCTCGACTTGGCAGATGTGAAGCGTGTTCATGTTGCTGGACACCAAAAAAGATCAGATTTGTGCCATAAGCTGAGGAGAAATTCAGTAAATCCAGCCAGTGTCCTCCCACTCACAAACAAATATTCACACACAGATATGCACTCATAGCAGTAAAAAAAAAAAAAAGAGAGAGAGGGTGTCAGCTGTCACTGCTGTCAAAAGTTTTTAACGGCGCTCCTTTGGCCTGGGGCCACCACCTGCACTCAGTGTGAACTCTGTGAATGCAGTCTGATCTAAATGAAAACCACACTAAACAAACTAGAGAGATGCTATAAATCATTTCATTTCTGCTCTTCACCCATCTCCACACCATGTAAATGTAAGCTGTTGTGACAATAAATGCATTACCAAAAGAAAAAAAAAATGTCCTTTTTAATTTTTCAGGTCAGTAGAAGCGCAGAAATATAGGCCTTCATCATGTGCTGACATTGAAATGACACGGCACAGAAATATAGATATATACAGTCTGACTGGACTTGACTAGGTTGTTCTTTATGGCACACAATGACACTTAAATTACGATAAGTAATAATGTTTAGAGTTAGACAACATTCACATGCTGTGTGTCATGAAGCAGTTCATTAACAACGCAGAACTTCTCGTGCAGGTTTTAGGCACTGCTAGCTTTATTTCATTAGACGTTTGATACAAAGGCTAGCTCTTCTTTATGCTCTTCTTTGTGTTTGTGAGGTCAAAACGTGTGAGGACGGGAATTTCCTGAGCATCTTTGGAGAGACTGCCGCCGGAGCAGGAGGAAATGATCTGAGTCTGTCTCTTCCACTTGCAGCTGAGGCTGGGGCTGAATCTGGATCGGCTGTGCTGGGGTGGAAAAAAGTTGGGGAAGTGAACGGGAGGCAGGACGAAGAGCACAGGTTTCAGCACCTCCTTTTGAGGTCCACGTGAGCGGGCCGCTGGGACCGCAGGAGCGGCAGAAGAAGAAGAATAACGCAGAGTGGTGGTGACAGGAGCAGTGTGTAAGCTTTTTTCTAGTTTGGAGGAGGAACAGGAGGAGCTGTTGCATTCTGGTCTGGAGTAAGAGAACGAGCTTGATGTGGTGCCCTTTGTGGCTTGCAAGCGCAGTGATTTGGGTTTTTCTAAAGGATAAAAACAATAAGATGGAACAAAAAAGGAATTTATCATTTTGAAATAAAGTGTAGGAGGCTAAGGAGAAAGGGCTGAACTCCTTCCAACCAAACTAAACATTACTACTGGTACACAACATCTATAAATCCCAGCTTGAAATTTTTTTTTACTAAATATAGATGATGCAACCAATCAGTGACACTTAATTATCCACAGCCTATTTCTTTTCTTTTTTAGAGATGTAGGCAAGCTCTGCCCTCATTTCCACATTTTATTCTAACTTAGATGTCATTAGCTTAGTTTTAATGGACACATGAGAGTGGTATCTGTCTTTTCTCTCCACTGCACATTCAGCTGACTTGAGTTATTTGACTGTTGGGTGCACACCCACCTTGTGAAGACTGCTTCATGTTAGTAAAATCCTGATGTCCACAGAGCACAGCGCTGTCACTCCTCTTGGTCTGATGATGCTTTGGCTGAATGCTGACAGAGAGCTGGGACTGGGTAGTGCGAACACTGGCTGCTTTTTTCATCCTGCTGCTGTTTTCGTGTTGTTCTTTTCTAGTAAGGTGGTTGGAGCCCAGTTTGTCCAGTATGCCTTTTGCATTTGCCCTGGCGATCACCTCGTTTGGTGCCTCTTTGACTGCTGGCTCAGGCTTTTGAGAATTGAAAAAAAGAATAGGGACATGAAAAATGCAGCGTTTCATGTAAATTTGTTAATGGACATTGTTCTTTTAAGTGATTAGCATGGAAGGGGAAGTGCACTGAATGGTACATTTTAACTGTATTTAATGTTTATTCAAAAAACAAATTTTTGGAGACGAGAGGAGAGAAAAAGGAGAGAGGACAGGAAAGGAAGCCACCATGTCCTTGCTGCTGGCTGCAGGGTCACCTGCTGTCTCAGCAGCAGCCCACTGCTCTCCTCAATGCCTGAATTATTCACAAGCACAGTGCACACTACAGGGACATGCAGCCTGCGTGAGCCTTTGTGTGTATTTAGTTTTTGAGTGTTTGCCTATGCTTTAATGCAAATGCATTTAGGTGTTTGTACAAGCTGTCCATAAGTCTACATCATTTCTCTGTATGTGTGCATGCACACTGTGTCAAGGTGGGAATCTTGCACCTGTGTGACACCGCGTGCTTCGATGCACTCTAGGCGGGTAAACATGGTTCTAGAAGCACCTCAGTAATGCAGTCTTTGGTGGACGCCCTGAACTTCACTGACGTTAACTCATACAGACGGAGGGGGCACTGAATTATTCAACAGATTCTCTCCCTCACCTCCTTTTCTTCCCCTTCACCTCTGTAAATCTCACTTACTCCATCTCCACTAACCAACTATGCCATACTCTGTAAATCTCTCGCTTCCGTCTACTCTCTGCCAAACTCAGCTGCCACAGCAGTTCCTGGATTTGAACTCACTCTTTTGTTAACATTTACATCCGAAATGAATCTCGTCAACAGCTTCCAAATTTATGAACAAAAAAGAAAATAAAGACAATGTTGGAGGGCATTGGATCTCCCATTAATACTGTCCAAATTAATCCGTCAGCAGCAGCAGTTTGTTTTTTTAGATAAAGGTCCACCTGTGATGTGGGTCGCTTTCTCGGGAAATTAGGCCAGAAACGCATCACTTGAATATCTTTATTGTCCCCAGCTGTTCCCGCTCATAAAGAACTTCAGTGGGCACCACTACAACAGGCAATATATGCCAGACAGCATTCAAACACTTATATAATTGCTATTTTTATGACGCTTTTCAGTGTGCCACAATAACTTTTGATTAGCTGAGTTTATTGCAGGTATAGCGAGAAGAAAAAAAAAATCATGTTTGAGGCACCATTACAGCACTTTGATTATCTTTTCATTCCTATCTGTGGAGGTATAAAACATGATGGATGGTCAGAGGGAAACGGTGCGGGAGAGCTCCGTCACACCCGGTGGGGGTAAGATGGCTTAATAACCTCGCGCTGGCATCAAAAGCATGAAAGCAGATTTCATAATGTTGTGGCGGTAATGGGGAGGGGTGGTCTATATTGTGAATTATGAGGATGTGGGGAAGAACGGTCACAAACACTTGATGAGAATTGCTGATGCACCTTTACCAAAACAACCCTGAAGATCCAGTGCAACACAGCGCACCTGCAGCCAGTTGGGACAGAGTCTCTCTAAAGAGACACCTACACAAATAAACGAGGGCGAGGAAGACAGGGAGAACAGGCAAAGAGAAGAAAATGAAAGTGGATTGGAGAGCAGATGCGTTTGAGGGAGAGTCTTTATTAAGCAATCAAAGCCCGTGACTAGAAACCACAAAAGAATTTGAGAGAGACAGAGTGCATCCCAATTACCAGTGTTCACAGAAAAGTCCCAAAATTATCAAAGCTTGCTCTCAAACACATTATAGCAACAAAACTAAATCCCTCTCTCTGCCCTTTTTTTTTTCTCCTCTGGGCTGCAAAACCCAAGATTTGACTCTTAACAACTTGCTCTCAAACTGACTTTGGCCTCTCATGTTCAGACTTATGCGTTTGTGTTCAGGCAATGTTCTCTTTCTTCACCTACGTGTCACACCTTCGGTCTAGATGCCAAGTAAACCAGGAAAAGACGCCTGCATCTGTGACCCGACATTCTCATTTCCTCTAGCACCGTGACCTCCTTCCACCCGTTCTTTTTCCCTTTCCTCAAGGGTCTCACCAAGTGCCCGTCACACACTGTGATCCTCATGTTCACCCAATCTCAGCTTCTGCTGCTTTGTCCCTATGCACTGCCTGCCTTCTCTCCAAATATCATAACAACTCAAATGGTTCATGCTTCAGTTTCCCGGTAGTTGCTTGTTTTTGACAGACTGCAGCCAGCTCAGTGTATCTACTTCATCACAATTCCCCACACTAATAAGCTTCGCCAATTAAACTTATTTCACCGTTGTCTGTGTTTATCTATGAGAGAGCCGACTGACTCAGGGGAAGAAGAACAAGATATTTTCTCTGCAGACATAAATAAAGGATCACCCAATCTATTCTGTCTGTGCTTGTGAAAACCATACACACACACAACCTCTGTCGGTACACAGCATTTTCATTTTGAAGGCTGAATAAACTGTCAGCCGGTCTTACAAAAGTCAGCAGCATGACACCCTGGTATCATACCGGCGAGGCACACAGTCAGGTCCAGGACTAACGATGGAACTTATCTGTCACTTGAAACCAGACAGCTTGCCAGTGACGGATGCTACAGTATTGTGCAAAAGTATTCAGACACCCTTTACGTCTCTATAGTTTGCTAGGAAAATGAGAAATATATGTAGAGATTGTAGGAAACTATCATTTCCTCTTTTTACTGTTCCCATTTCTCTACTGTTTCTTATATTAACCCTAAATGAGAAAACATTCATCTGTGTGTTTTAGTGGCGTATTGGGAATACAGCCAAGTATGTGTTAATACTTAGACATTTAAAGTCCATTACACGATACTGAGACAGTCATAAATGGCAGAGTGACATTTACCACACCATGCATCTCCTTTAATCATTATTGATTCATCTGTTTATCTTTTATTTTTAAACAGTTTATCATTTTAACGGTGCTGTGCAAAAGTCTTGAGCCATTCCTTGTTTCTTTATGGTTTGCTAGTAAAATTAGAAAAGGCTGCAGTAAGTAATTGAAACATGTACAAAGAAAATAGAATATATAAGGCAAAAATAGACATTTTTTTAACGCGCTTCAGAGCCAATAATTGGGGTAGCTGTAGCACAGGAGGCAGAGCAGTACTACTAATCGAATGGTTGGCGGTTCAATCCCTGCCTGCTCCAGTCAACGTGCCAAATATC
>NW_005187402.1:11720736-11761595 GCF_000239375.1 Pundamilia nyererei | reverse complement strand
GTATATTGTGGCTTATTAGAGAATTCCTTTGCTCATCTGCTAAAGTGATGCTTACCACTCTGGTAAGAACAGCCAGAAAGGAGCCATTGGTGTGCTCTGTTGGCTCCAGCATGAAGAAACTGTCTGTTTCATCCATGGCCTTTGGATACTCAGAGGACATGAAAGGGGAAGGGCTTGGCCTGAATGAAACACACACACACACATACGCAGCAAAACAGGAAAATACAGTTTAAAAAACATAACCAGTGACATTAAGAAAACACATTGGAATAACAGCTGAAGATATTTTTTTCTGATTACTGACATAAACATTTTATAATTATAATTTTTTGTTACTTTGTTATTTGAAATCCACAAACATTGCACACAGGAGTAGATGTCTGGGTAAAACCAGTATGATCCCTACCAGAAATACTACCTTTGTTTTATTTACGCTAGCCTAAGGCACTGCCAGCACACCAGGCCAGCTTGCTGCAGAGAGGATTCAGCCTTGATGCATTCAAGTCAACAGGACTGAAAAACTTCAACCAGACTCTAGCTCTTAACCCCACAAACAAAGAAAAGAATCCTGGAAAAAAAAAAAAAGCAGGAAGGCGAGCTGACTGAAAATCGTTTCTTCCGTGGCCTTTACACAGCATTTAAAGACATGAAATGGCACCTTTGATTATATTTTCACCGAATTTCCTTCTGTTCCTGTCTGAGGTGTGCTGAGGCTTTGACAGAAGCCTGTCTAAAGGTAAGCAGACAAACAACTTGCAAAGCTGACAGACAGACAGACAGACAGCAATGCAAACAGACAAAGAAAGGCAATGATGGAGACAGAAGCAGAAAGCACACCGGGGTGCAGAGAGTGAGGCTGACCTGAACTTTGCTTGTTTTGGTTCCCCCTCCTGGTCTGCACGGGCCTGGGCTTGCTGCAACGCTTTTCTAACCACGTCCGCATTTTCCTCTGGGTATGACGAGCATGTGGCGTACACTACTGCCAAAACTTTGGGGACTATACACAAAAACACACACATTTAGTTAAAAAGCATCCCTTCATCCCTATTTACAACAATTACATTTGATTATTCAAGCTGAGCCGTCCTCCTCATCAACTGCTCGCTTTGAAGAAATATGCTCTTGAATATTAATTTCTTCGCGCTGCTTATGCATGTACATTGCTCATTTTATTTAACTGCGACTGGCTTGAAGATTTGTTTGGCTGCTGGCAGTCTGACTCCCTTTATTTGAGCTTTGATTTCTTTCTTGCTCGCTAATTATTGCCAGACAGAAATAATTAACACTCGGCTGATAAAGAAGCAAACCTGCTCAGATGTGGCAAATCGGCTCCAATCAAATGTGAAATATAACTTGGAGAGAGGTGAAACGGACACAAAAAGATTAGAACCAGGCCAAAATGTCATTCAGGTGTCCTGCAATTAGATGCTTCACAACAGACACAAAAGGCTTTGGAGGTGTGTGTGTCTGTGTGTGTGAGTGTGAGAGATGCTGAAATGAGACCATCGACACAATTGCACTCGATACATACCCGCCATTAATTACTAGTCCTATTAGAAAGCATCTACACTGGCAAAACCACAGACAAGGGCTGATCAATAGCTCCTTAATTAGAGAAGCTAGTTTACATTTCCCCCAACCTACAGACTCCACCTGCTCAATGAACACATCCCAGAGCAGAGACAGAAGGATCCCCTGAACAAAACAAGATGGATTGAAGCTAATGAGCATAACTCGCTGATACAGACTGCTGAACAGAGGAAAATGCAGCGTATAAATATATACAGTAGAATACAACTGAGCAAAAACACACTGACAGCAGATTAAAAGAGTAGCATCGGCATAAAACAGAATACTTCTATCACGATCACCTCTAGACAATTTATACAACACAAAGCGGGACACCGAAACACTTTGAAATATGCAAAGACTGCTGCAGAAGACAGCGAATGACCAGCACAGTGTAACATTAGGGTCCTTAATTAAAACTTAGAGAATCTCCAAGGAACACCACAGACTTCAGCCTAATGGCATATGAGATTAGATAATTAGGAAGTGTAAGCAACATCGTGTCAGAGAGGCTGCATGCTTGAAACTCAGATTATGTGGTGCGCGTACGAGAGCGGGTGGTTGTACGCTCACACATCAAGGCATGATCAATATCCTTCCTCTGCTGTGCTACCAGGGATTCCAGTTTGCTTTGGGCTATGGAGCCTTGGGACAGGTCCTGCAGCAGGTCTGTGTCTGAAAAAACAAAGAGGAGCTTCAGAAGAGAATAATCTTTACTTTATTAACTGTTGTCTTTGAGTGGGTATAAAAGCATCTTTAAGTAAGTATGTTATCTGCTCGTTGTTATGCCACAAAGAAAGACTTCCATCAGATATTTGTTCAGGGTGAAAATGTTCAATTTTTAATATTAAGGCTAGTTTAGAGCTTTTTCACTAGAAGCTGTTGCATAAAAACATTAAGGACATGCTTTTGTTTTTTACTTTTTATGAATGCAACTGCAACAACTGCACAGGATAAGCAATAGCAATAATTTGCATTTAAACAATGTAAGCTTGATATATCACATCCTACAGTATATCCAGTGTGCACAACATCTTGATTTGTGCACATTAACCAACTGTATGTTCCCAGGTCTATATCAGTATAGTAAATAAGCCCACAGTGTATGGCTCAGTGCTTAAATCGTTACCTCCATTTTCTTGTAGTATGAAATCAACTGGGTTGCTAACTGCAGACACAGAACACTTGGGGGTCAACAGGATAACGCGCACTCTTTGAAGTCGCTTGTCACCGGTGTGCAAAGATTGGAATTCCTCCAGTATCAGTCTCACATCTGAGCGCCAGACACAGACAGTATAATGATAATCAGCACCAGGCATGCACATGTTCTCCGTGCTTAAATCCATGATGTCCCACTATATTTCTTTATAGAAAAATTCTGTGCCTGAAGGCGTCGTTTGCAATCATAAAAATGTCAACTTTGTTCCTTCCCCTTTTTTATTTCTCTAATGACTAGCTGAGGTGGCAGCCACTATCAGCAAAATAACCTGGTTTAAAGCACACTGAGTTTATATGAGTCCCTAGGATTTTTGTTGACAGCAACATCCATTTTTCTCACTAGAACTCGCCCAGTCTTTGTTGGTCTATATTAAGTTTTCACTTCATTTAAAGACAAAGACAGTTAACAGCCAGGTGCTTTCTTTTGTTCCATCTTCTTCTGTCGCCTCTTTTGTCTCCAACACAAACACAAACCGATACTGACAGCCCACTCAAGGACATACATCTGTTTTCTCTTACTGTTGCAGCCCATTGCAGAGACAGTGAGCTCCAGCTCCTCCCTTTGAGCATCTGTGCAGTTGTTGACACAAACGTAGACGCTGGGCCAATTGATGCTGTTGGCTTTATACTTTTCTGCAATTAGGGCAGCAGTGTGGGAGACAGTGAGGCCGGAGAAGGAGCCCACCATGAGAACATCTCCTTCCTCGTGTAGCAGGGAGCACACAGCATTTGGGCCCAAGCTGCATGACTTATCCTACAGGCACAGGGAGTGGAAGTATTAGTTTGTTGCAGCAATGCTATGAGGCAAACCAAGGAGGAGAAAAAGCAGAAAAACAGAAAATGGAAAGAGTGATGGAGAGTCAGTGAACAAATATAAAGGAGAGATGATTAATTAGGGAGAGGCAGTGAATATTTGATTGAATCTGGCCACAAAAATCTGATTTACTTGTGTTGTGGTGCTGCGTACTGTTCACAGTTTATGTGGCAGCTTGACTTTTATGAAGCAGAAATTAAATGATTAAACTGTCCAATCCTCACAAACAGGATAATTCTTTATGGCTCAAAGTGAAGCACACCCATATGAGTGGAAGTGATGTGAAATATTTGTATCTGGGCAAACTAATCTTTCTTGGCATAAGCGATTTCAGTCTTACAATCAATTTGAGAAAGTCCATTATCAAAGTGAAATCATAAATATCACAGAAGACTGATGGAGCTAAAGAGATTCCACAGCTATATTAGAGTATTCAGAGAGGAGGCTGATATTGTCAGAAACCTCGTCTCTCAGTGCACCTAGTACCTGGATGGTGAGTTTGTGATCGCTGAGCAGCTTGGTGGAGTACAGCTGAGCTTTCAGCTGTGCAGGGAAGACCAGTATATCCCCACAGTGGGGATCCTGGCAGAAGGTCTGGCCCTCCAACTGCCCAATCGATTTGACCTGAGAGAAACCTGCGCTCTTGAGGACACTCTGGATCTCATCAAGACTGGAAGTAAAAGAGGAGAGGAGCGATAAGGCGAAGAGAGAGGAGAGAGCAGATTAGCGGAAGCCCAAGAGAAGGGATAAAAGACGAAGGTCAGAGGTAGCAGAAAGAGGAAGGCTCTCTCCTCTCCTTATTATTATCTCTCATTATTCGATAATAATAATGTTAGAGTGTCAGAGTTGCTATTTGGCCTTTTAAGAGTCTTTAATAGTAATATGGTCTATAAAAGCCATTAAGACACACACATTCATACATACACATACAAACACGTGCACATGTACATACACACCATTAGTCCCAACAGGTGACCTTTACAGTCCCAGAGCTCACTGAGGGTTGCTGCTGATTGAATCTGTCTACAGCAGCAGGATTTACACCTAACTGAATCAGGCTGTCAGGCCCAGGCAAGAACACACATTAGCGCTCGCACACACACAGCGTGTAGGGCGAGCATTTAATTGGATGTCAGCCGGGTACCTGGCCCATAAAACACTGGATAGCGCCCAAAGTTAAAGGTCTGTGTAAATGCAGGTGTGTGTGGACACATCCTGGGTATGCTTACAGTGCACGTCTGTGTTTATGTACAGGTGTAAATGTATAAGTGTGTGCTATCTGCTTCAGGGAAGGTGAGCGTGTACTCTCAGCATGCTCAGCTGACCTGCTCTTCAGCGTGTTGACCCATGCGTAAAGTGGAAGGTTGCTCGACCTCTGCTGCTTCTTCTTCACACTCTCTGGCAGGATACACTCAATGGACAAGAGATCATGTTTGATCCTGCAGCGGGCCAGAGAGGCAGCCAGTTTGGTTTTAAACCTGCACACAAGACAAACAAAACAAAAAAAACACTAGGGGCATCCTTGTGATGACAGCACACAGGCCAGATTTCTCTTTGAACTTTGAACATTTTTTATGTTTATCCACCAGATACCTTACATGGAAAGTTACAAATACATTACAGATTAAAAAAAGAATGTGTGAATGGTAACCAGTGAGCTCTTGGCTTCCTTTCTTCTGACTCCCCTTGCTCAGTACTCATGGGTTGGACTACTTCCATCTGCCAAATTGACCTTTTCTTTTATCTCTGTAAAGTTTCGTCACTGTGTTTTGCACAGCTGCAGAGCTATCATGGTTTGTTTGGGGTTTGCTTTTACAAAATCTCTCTGAAGACAATGAAACAGATTTAAAAAAACAAAACAAAAAAAAAAACAGAACAAATACAGAAACACGTGATGACAAACCCACACACAGGCAAATGTACATGAAGACAATAGCAGCCAGGCTGTGTAGATTTTAAATACTTTATCTAAAATTCCTCATGTTTTATTGTGTTTGTCTTTTAATAATTTCACCCGCAGTGATTTCAGCTTTTTTGTGCTTTTGTTTTTTGGTTTGTTTTTTTCCTTACCTGAGGAGGTAGTCCTCCACATGTCTAACTTCCTGTACGATCTCGTCCACCTTGCATTCCCGAGGGAGGAACTTCCTGTTCTGGAAGTCATAGAGCATAACTGCAACAAGGCTCATCTGTTCGTCTGGCTAGAGTGTAAGAGCAAAAGGCACCACGTTTCATTTAAAAGCAAGAACAAGAGCAGAGGCATAATAGAAATATTTCTCATTTTAATAACTTGAGGCACAACCTTGTTTTTATTCAGTGGTAACGGCTCAAAAGTCAGCATATGTTGAATGTCCAGAATTTACACCTGCATCGGTGTAGTTCAGTGGTTTTTAAATGGCCCTATTTCAGCTACATAATGAGGAGAACTGTGGACTGATACTATTTATCTGTATTGATTCAGTGACTGAACTGTTTCTCATTTACACAATTGACACACACACACACACAGTAGCTCAAGGATGTCCTGCCATGACCCAAAGTTTGGTACTTAATTAAAACTCGGAGGAAGTCTGAGTTATGTTTCCACCACTCCCCTACAATTATCGCTCTCCCTTAAACTCACTATCTTCCTCTCTCCACTTCTTTCCATATCCCTGTCCTTTCCTCTCTCTAACCCCACCTTTCTCCCCCTGAGGGTGGGAGGGCACCAGCCGCATTAGTGGCAGATGGTGCTCCATTGCAGAAACAGCTTGCCACATCCTCACAACTGGGCTAATGGGCAGAGAAGTTAGAACGCTACAAAGGTTTCTGTTTTAGGGGAGGAATTAGGTTGTCCTTATTATTCGGTACAGAGGCCTTTAATTTCTTTTTTTTCCTTTTCTTTTTTTGAAAGGTCGATTTCTGAGACAGGTTGTGGCGCTTTGCTTTTTAGCTCACTCGACTTCCCTCATTACCTCAAATTCCACTTGTCCTTCACCAAGGTTAAACACTTGGGTGTGGGAAAATTCCCAGTCACTAAGCTTGCCTGGAAACAGTGTCCCATGGTGGGAAACAGTAAACATGTCAGCTCTGCTTAGCAACTCTTATCCCAGTCTCTTGAGACTGTCTTCATCTCACTCTGTTTAATTTCAGGGCTAATTTCAATTCAGTAGTGTATTACTGATATAACACAACTGAACAAACTATAGATGAAATATCCCGAATGCATGTACTACATTATCTGTGATTAAAGTTTCATATGCTTCATTTTACACGTGGATTGGAACTCTGTCATGTCAAATGCTTTCTACCTTCTCTGTCTTCCTGACTAGAATTTATTCAGGTTACTTCCATCCTCTGTGGGATTTAGGCTTCATTTTCCTCCTCCATTGTGATCAAATGTGCTTTAGGCTCAAAGCCTATGTATACCCTCATTTTTCCGTTCTACTTTTTTTTTTTCTTCCCTATCCAATACCCTCATGTACCCCCTTTTTTCCATGCAGTCTATTCGCTCTCATTCACCTCTTTCTCCCGTCTCTATTTCTCTACCAAGGTTGAACTTTATAGATGCCAGGAGTGTAAAAGAAGGTGAGAGTGAGCTCTAAAGACTGTCTCATTGTGTCTGGGCTTTATTGTCTAGCTAGAGAAATGCAGAGTAACGACCTGCCACTATCCCGTAGGGAGAGCCATTCATTTCACCCAGGGCCATATTTCACAAGGCTACGATGCAAGTGTACATCTGTGTGCCTGTGGGGATTACACTGCAAACACATATATTCATGTGTATTAATGTGCCCGGGTATGCTTAGGCCCTCGCTGAAATAGACACTGGCTATCTTCGATCTGTAAACTCTATGACAGCTCTGTTTTCTGTTTGCACATTCACCGCCGCTCACTTTCATTTCGCGTCTCTTTCACCTGCTTCACCAGCCACGCAGTCGCTCTGTATTCTGCCCATGTTTTATCATCATCCAGAACGTCGGAGAAAACAGCTTAAGCAGCCCTCCTCTTTGCTCAGAATCTTTTATGTGGTGTGTTAAAAGTAGGGCAAAAGTACATGCCAGCCTCCTCCAGAGGATACCTCTTCATTTAAGAAGGCTGTAGGTTCACGGCTGTGCTACAAAGCTTTCTTTTACGAGTACACAGCATCATAACAAAATAAAAATTGGTTAGAGGACAAATACAGCATACACACTGTGCAGAATACACTCAGATGGTACATACAAACTCACTGCCCCTGGGTTGTTTTGATTTCATCGCTAATTAATGGGGTGTAATAAAGGATAATACACAGCCAGATATGTTCTGCCACATAGTAACGTTTAGATGTTTTTTACTCCAAAGGGAGACATTGTCATTGATTAGAGGAGGGAATATGAACAAAACGAGACGCTTTGTGAGTTGGTGAGAGGAGCATGTCAGTGCAATAAATCAATATTACTGTTACTGATTATAACATCAGAGAGAATAGAACAAACAATATGTGGAGTGTAAACAGCAAGACATGAACACTGGAGAGTGTTTGTGGAAGCACTAAGGTAAACAAAACTATACACAGAGGGATAACATTACGGACATATAAAATTATATGAAATGATTTACCATTAGTTGAGTAAGATAACAGCAGCTGTCAATCATCATGTCCTCCAGCAGTTCTTGATCTGCACAGGAATAAAAAAACAAGGTTAAAAGGATAGAAATGTAATAACAGAGATTTCAATAACTAATTGTGAGTGAGTAACGATAATGCATATTAATGCATCTTTTATATCAATGTCTAATTATCCCTCGAAACCAATCCTGACTCCTCCATTTGGAGGAGGAGACGGAGGCACAATAAATTACTCCTATCCATTAATGAATCCACATCTAATGATAAAAACATGAAAACACACCAAAAAAAAAAGAGCTAAAGGAGATGAAGACAAAGAACAAAAGAGGCTCCTAGAGGCACCCCGAATGATGGCAATTTAATTTCAAAAGATAATTCAATTAGATCGGGGGTTTAATTTCCCGTGATTAAATGCTTATTTGGTGTTTAATTAGACCTAATCTGATTCTTCATTTGGTTCTTTTCTTTCACTTAGTGTGTCTTTGCTATGAGAGCCCATTTAATTGGAGGAATAATGACACCAATGACATATAAAATAATGGAAAGGTCAGATCGAGACATAATCAGTGAAGCCAAACATAGAGCGCGAGCGTGTTTTTCATACCAGGCTAGTATGTGCCAGTATGATTCAATTTTCCATTTTATTCACACCATTAATTAACCCTCAAGTAACCAAGTAATTTATGATCCCAAGTATATCTAACCATATGCACGTCATTATGATATTTTTAGTCTAATTCTCCTAGAACGTTTTTACCAAGGATAACACAAGGTAGTGTGGGAACATTTATGACCTTGGATATTTTTTTTTTCCCATAACACTACTTTTGCTCACTTTTGCTTTTATAGTAATTATTCCTTAATGAGGCATCTCATTTTGACTGCACAATCTCTGATTATATTTAATTTTTAACAGGAATAAGAAAGGATTTAAAAGAAAATCCATCCTGATTATGGGGATGCTGTAATTTGTTGTATACAGAGTATTACAGAGGTACCTGCTCATCTACACTTTGCTGTCCTATAAAAATTATTTGCACACCGCTATGGTGCAATCAATAACTTAATTCTGTCATTTTAGTCCAGGGAAACTCTTCTTGACCTTCTTTATGAAAAAGGTGACAGAAGTCTGAAAGGGCTGACTTTAAACTGCTAAAAGGTGAGAGCTCGCTATCAGATATCTTTCCTCGGTTAATAGTGGTTTTCCACCCCCATACCCACGCTATCGTATCATAAAAGCAGCAACTGCCCCACTAACCAACAGGATTCTTTCTCTTAAAATATACATAAAAACAAACAGGCTTATCCTTACCATTCCCATCTGTGAACAGCAGGCTCTCCTTTTCGATATGCATGAGATGGAGAGACAGGAACACTTGCCCGTCTATCATGTTAGGATTAAAGAACCGCTGCTTCCAAAGTTTCTCTGCAGGTAGCGTTTGCTCTCTGCACAGTGAGTGAATGGGGCAAAAGGATAATTTCTCTAATATGAATGCGCATCTAGTGAAGAAACAGACAACTGCGAAAGCTGTCAATAAGATGCACGTGTTTCTTCAAGTGTGAAACCACAGTTTTGAAATTTTGTCTGTCACAAGGGTGGTTTGCCTTTTGGTTGATTCCTATTCCTAACAGACACACCTCTAAGACTGCAAATAGGATCTAAAACCAGACCCTATCCACCGAGACACCACGGAAACCACATACTGCTGTTAACTTATCGCAACATCACAAATTCACACTGGGCACCCCTATACAGTGTAGGGCAAGGCAAGCATCTGCATGCAGGTACACACACACACACACACATACAGGCGGCTACACAAACAACTGTTTTCACATGATAGAGCTTATCTTTAATTGAGGAAACAGAACTCTACAACATCAGCAGTGGTGTAATTTACTGCAGATGCAGGTGAATAAGGTTTAGAATTGTCCCCATTACTGCAGAAGTCCTTAAAGACAATCTTTTAAGAGATAACCGCTCACTGTACACGGCAAAACAGATCTCTAAAGAGGCCATGACGCCTCATTCTGCAGAGGTCATGGTCTTTAACATGCTATAAATCACACACTGCAATTTGAGCAAAACACAGAGGGAATTCTGCTATAAATCACTTACAGGAGACATCTTTGCACAGCAGACGCCACGCTGGGTTTTTACCTGGGGGATGATGCAAACTCTTTTAAGTCTGACAAGCAACAGTCGCTTGAAATGAGTCTAACAAAAAAAAAATTTAATAAATTATGATGCATCCTCAATCAGCAGGAGGCACTGTAGGATGCAGAACTGAGGTTATGTGTCGTGTGGCTTCCATCCAGGTGTTACACAATGAGCAGTGACTGATGGTGCCTGT
The DNA here is from genome assembly GCF_000239375.1 of Pundamilia nyererei. Taxonomy (NCBI): domain Eukaryota; kingdom Metazoa; phylum Chordata; class Actinopteri; order Cichliformes; family Cichlidae; genus Pundamilia; species Pundamilia nyererei. Next base: position 11,751,052 of record NW_005187402.1, on the reverse strand, counting down.
AGTCAAACAAATGCTCAGCACAAGAGCCAGACCTGAATGGCGTCTCTTTTTCCTCTTCAGCAGGTCTTTGTCTCACAGTGTTCTGCATCAGTACACCCAATTGCACATTAATCTAACATTGGAACAGCCATTGAAGGTACCTGCAGTAAGTTATACATTCACCTTTGGGCTAAATGCTCAATCTATCTTACGTATTATGCATCTTGACAATTTAATATTTGCTGAGGCATAGTGGTGATAACTGCCCTGATTGTGGTCAAGGACAAAAAAAAAAAAAAAGACAAATCTTTCTCTCTTTGTCTCATACTCCAAGTCCAGCATAGCACACAGAGTGGCCCTTTCTCATTGCACAGAGAGAAGAGCAGCCTCAGTCATTTGACAGCCTGGCAGCCCAGTTGGCCAGTGGACAATGAGACAGAAATACTCAGAGGAGCCAGTAGAAAGAGGCAAAAAAGAGGAGGGAGGGCTTTTATGGCTACTGACAAGGTCAAATGAATTTCTACCACATTCCCACAAAAATTACTTTACACAGCTTAACACGAGCGTATTCCTCAAGCAATGACAGCACACTGCATGACTACTGAATAAGATATGAAACCTTGAAAACATAACCTGCCTTTAGGTCACTGATCTAGCAGAGCTACACTGGAAAATTGTTTTTTTAAGAGACAAAAGAAGGCACAGAAGAAGAAAAGAGTGAGAATGAAGTGTAAGAGAAGGAGAAGATGTGGAGAAAATCCCAACAGCTTTGTCTTTTGTTTATGAAATGGCAATTCTCCACCAGGGTAAAGATCAACCTCAACACCAACCCCATAACATTTTGCATTGCTCGACACTCCTCACAACACCCCGAAAGGGAGTGTCTGTGTCTTCCGCCACCGACATGGAGCTCACTGAACCTTTTGTTTAGAACAGATAAGAATTATAATCACAAAGATCAATACCAGTTCATACTCACTGACATTTTGCTCTGTGTGCTTTTCGCTGGTGAAGCGCTTCTTCTTTAGGTTAACATCTGACCTTTGTTCAGTTTTGGATCGGTCATTGAATGTACCTACAAGATGCATGTGTGTTGTCATGACTCCCAGCATCCTAGTGCTGCGTGTCAGGAGAAAATCAAATTCTGCACGAAAAGCTGGCGTGTTTGCAGGAGGAAGAAGAAAAACTAAGACGCTTCGAGGGTGTGTCGCTTCATCTACACAGCAAACATCACAAAAATACAAACACGAATCCAAAACACATACATGATTAAAGTATGTCAGTAGCAATGTCTCTGCAACACAAAATAGTCATATATATACATACACACCTACTGTAAAAATGACTTGATCTATCTCAAGTACTCAACACAAGGAGGTGAGGCTCCACAGCTTCTTTAAATGATCTTACCTTGTCTAGTCCAAACTTATAACAGTATTTATCTTTAAAATAATAAGAAAGGAGTGATTAAAAAAAACAAGTAAAATGTGGAGTAAATTGTGGAGAAGCCTTGAGTCACCCTTCCTTTCTTTAAATTTTGTAACTAGTTACTAGTTGCTAGTTTCTCTTCTATTATCCTTAGCAATCTTCCTAGTTTCACCTGGTAATGCAAGCAGGCTGTGATGACCTAGAGCTACAAATCTAATATAAGTTACTCAAATGAGGTGCTGGAGCTGGTGATGATGGATATTTTTGAGGTGATCTGCATTAACTGTTTAACATGTATGTCTGACATTCCTCCAGATTCAGTGGACACACAGCGAGAAGATGAAAAAAATCATCCATGGCTATGGGGGTGTTCTAGCAACCTGACCTCGCCATCCACTGAAAACACGTTAAATCGATTCCAGCCGGCTTCCTGCCCTGGCTGTTGGCTCGCCTCCTCTGCATTATTGCCATGGTGATTACACACCCTGTGACTTCGGTCACCCAGACCTCACCCTAGTCCCAGCAAACAGATTAAGGGACAAATTGATTTGTAGCATGACGCAGAATTCCCCCATGACCACTCGAGCATTTTTTTCCCCCCTCTTCTACTCGCCCTTCATCAGTCTATCTATATGCAATTCTACCTGTCAATTAACTTGCCCAAAGCTGTTTGTTTGCCAGAAATCAAATCAATTTTGCTTGCAATTTCTAGAAAGAGAAATGATTCAAAATGAGAGCTGATGAAAACGTTTCCTGATGTCGTTTCACATTTACCCAAACCACAGACCATTACCAAGAGGTATAAATCAAAAATTAGGAATCGCTTTAATCTGTCGGTTTGTTGTTTGTTTATTTTTTAACACTTTTAAGTCGAGGGTCAGCACAGCTTCACAGGCCCAGAGAAGATGCAGTCTTGCTATTTTGTTATTGACTTTTATGACTTTTAATACTATATCAAAGGACAATCTCAGTTTCTTAATCATAAAAAATTGTATGCTTTGTGCTGCACTTGAGGTAACAGACTGGTTATCCACCCACAGCAAACAGTGACTTATTTTATTAATGGTTAAATGAGACTTTAATTCTTTCAGGCCCTTAAACGACTCATCCCATGATCTCAATTAGACTGCCACATTAGGATCTAATACCAGTCAGATTCTAACAATCAGATGCTAGAAAGTAATGTTTATTAAGACATTTTCCCTTCTGTAGTGTTGTGAAAGATCATCTCAAGGCAAAAACAAACTAAACAAACTATGAACAGAAACATCAGCTGCTCCTCATATGAGGTTGTTGATTTATGTTTATATGGCAGGCGGGCAGAGAAAGGCAAAAAAAGGAATAATAAAGGTTCGAGAAATAACCCTGAGCTAACAGTTAATTGCCAACTTACATTTTAGTGTGCTGAAGGCCAACTCATAAGCTGCACGATGCATCTCCTCATCTTTGACTTCAGGTAACCGGAGTCCTCTTTCTTTGCCATAACTCACTAACCGTTGTGCAGCGGGCTTTTCCAGATGGTTATTCTGATAGATTACTGATGCCAGCAGGTAAACTCTGTCTGGGAAGCCCTGGCAGCTTTGGATGGTTATGTGGGGCTGTGGAGGAGCTGCAGAGATGTCACTTTCAGCTTCATCATCCAGCTGGATCAGGTCTTTGCTGCTTGCGATGTGAGAAACAGACTTTTGTGTCTTGTCTGTGAAAGGGAACCTGTGACGCCCTTTGGCATTTTTTTTTTTCACCATCTTCTAAGGTCAGGTTTTCTCTTGCACACCTGAAAGCATGCCGTGCAGAGTTATCAGTTTCTTTTTTTAAAATTAGCATTTATTTTTAGTTGCTTTTGTTTCTGATTTATTCAAGTTTCCAGTTGCTTCCAGAGATTCATTTTAAGGTGTTATATTTAGAAGCTAAAGCTAACTATAATGACTTTTTCACCCCTGATTTTAGTTATTCTTCACTATAAAAAACATCATGCCATATGCTCCCATCAGGAAGATACTCCTGCGTACCAGCGGCCAATACAGAAAGATTTCTGAGGAGCTTTTACCCTCAGGAATTTAGACTTACCTACCCTACTCAAATACTCACTCTTGGACTATGGTTATATTAGTTATTATAAGAAAATAGACACAAATAGAAAACTCTTTATGCAAAGCTGGACTCTCTTAATATTAAAGTTAAACAATGCACTGAAAATTTTAAACTTGAAGCTCAGAGATTTTCTGATTTGGGGCAATATAAACATAATGGACTCGACTTTACCTAAAAAAAAGCGATTTTATTTTGTACATATGATGGTTAATTAAGTGAAACAGGATATCTGTAAATAAAAGCCACAATACAGCCAGAATAAAGGACATGATTAAACTAAAGATTTATTAACATGATCTCACAAGTGTATCAATTAAAACTTTTTTCCCTGATGACATTACGTTTAGTTGAATTTAATAGTTAAACACGACATTTTGCAGTGTAAGAAGGCAACATTAAATTCCAAATGCAAAGTTTGTAAGCCAATACAAACACATTTATTAATTTATTTTATTAAGTAACAATAATAATGTATAGAATATATAAATACCTATAATAGTTTCAGTTAGCCTTAAAAAGAGAAACGTTTTAACCAGTTTAAATAAAAATATTACAGATTAGATTATCAATAAAATGACCCTAAATGAACCAATAAATAATATGGAGTAATTGTTATCATGTTTCACCGTTGCTTACAATTTTCAAAACACGTGTGCAATTGCCATGTATGTTTCGCCATTTACCACAGCAGTGATTTAACAAAGCAGACCTCACTTTCTGTAGTAGCAGAGCTGGAAAATTCGTGTTGTTATTCGTTACCTTGTGAGACGGCCTCCCGTTATCCGAGATTCTCCGTATTTTCCTGCGCAGGTAGCTTAACGGTAGTGGCGCTGCTGCTAGCTGCTCAGCAAGTTTTAATTGCCAACTCCCCGCTACACACACACACAAACCCTGACCCCTTACCAAGCAGTAACAGGGGTTTCCTCGGGTTTTACTGCTAGCCCCCCGGCAGCCTTGAATGGGTAATTTATAAAAATGCTACACCGCAGAGTCTCCACTTACAAATAAACTTTCTAAACGTCAACATTACGGTGCAGCTTCGGGTTAGCTTGCTTCCGTCACCAGGGCAACAGCATGCTAATTTTAATGCCCCGTTCTTCACGGATCAAGAGTCTCCTTAACGCTGGATGCCCTCCATCTATCTAGAGCATATGGGCTTGTTAAAATTTTACAGGGCATTATGTCAGAAAACCGCTAACAATATTAGATCGCTTGCAGATGGCACGCAGCTGTTGTTTCATCCAAGGGAAGTTAATAGAAAAGCAGTGGCGTAAATAAAAAGCCTTGGTTCCTTTGCCCCCTGGGGAGGTGGGGGGAACTTTCTGCCACCTTCAATTTCTCTGTGCTGCCCTGCATTTAAGTCTTAATACTTAATAACTCATATGATGTTTTTGTATACTTTTGTATAAGCTGGACCTTTTTTTTTGTTTTTTCGAAGTTTTTCTTTGTATGTAACTGCTTTTTTGTTTCTGTTCATGTTCAGTCCAGTCCTGTTCTTTTTGCTTGTTTGTTACGCTACTTAACACAGACTCATTCAAGCACAAAAAGACACTCAAATCAAGTTTTGTGTCTACACATAACAGACAACTGAGTAAATCTTTTGGTACTTTGTTACCAGCAGCTCATCAAAAAACACATCATTTGTTCCCATTTGTTTAGTTAAATCTACAAAAAATGCCAACACAAAGCCTTTGAGAGACATAAAATTGTATTTACATACACAAGGTAATTCCCAAAGAGCTATTAGTGGCATGGTATGCAGTGTGCTTAAGGAATTTAAAATAACTGGACAAATAGAGGACAAAATAAGATCTGGCGGACATAAAAAAAAAATATATATATATATATATATCTACAGCAGATGAGCATTACCTGAAAGTCATGGCCTTAAGAATTAGGGGGAAAAAATTCTAGAGAAGAAACAGGACCTGAGAGACGCATCTGGTCTTCATTCTCTGAAAACTCACCAGTGAATGATCTTAATGGTGAGTTACTGTCTCGAAATTACACAAGAACTAGACTGAAAATCAGCAGCAACAGGTCTTATGGATTGATGATGTAAATTTGCAAAGTTTTGGTACAAATCGTCATGAATATGTGGGGAAGAAGTCTGGAGAAGGTACAAATAGTCAGTATCTACTCAGAGGCTCTGTCAGAGTTTGGTGTTGGGGATCTTGTCAACATTAATGGAATTATTAATGCAGAAAGGTACTGTCAGATTTTCCAAAATTTGATTGCAATACCATCTGGAAAGAATCTGATTGCCAATGACTCAGTGTTTTCAGCATGATAGTGTTCCTAAATGCACTACAGGTGCAGAAAAAGCATATGTAGTTAGAAAACACACACAGAGGAACACCATCAGTCATGAACTAGACTCCCCAGAGTGCAGACTTCAGCATTATTGGGATCATCTTGACAGAGAACAGAACAAAAGGCTGCCAACATCCAAAGAAGAGCTTTGATTGTCCTTCAAGGCTGGAAAACTACTCCTGAAGACTACTTAAAGAAATGATAAGAAAGCTTGCCAAAAAAAGAGTTGTGGCTGTGTTGGAGAATGAGGATGCTCATACCAATTATGGATTTTCAAGCTCATTAGAATGGCAGCAAGTTTTTACATGCTGCATTCTATTTATGAATACATGTTCCTGTGCAGTGATTTATATTTGCAATATATAAAGAAATAATGAAGACTTTGGCACAGTGCTGTTTATCGTATGCCAAATAAATGCAGGTTTTTTGTAACAAACACACTCAAATTTTATTGGTTTATTTATTTATTTGTTTTACATTAGAATGGTAAATCTGCGCTTGACATTTTTATCTACTGTGACCATTAAAGTTTTGGATCTCTCCATTTAATTTAAATAGGCCACCTACAAGGGTGCCAGACAGATTCTGTCTTGAAGGATTTGTATAGTATTCTGTATTTTGACAAAAATGAACAGCTGACAATGCCCCAAAAATGCACCAGATGGGTCACAAGTAACATGTCAGCATTGTCTACATTCAACTGATCGCTTTCTCTGCACTCCGGTTCAAACACTATGGCCAGAGGTCATGAACATCCATCAGAGATCGTCAGCCTCAGCATCCCTCCCTGCCCATTCATTTGTCATCCAGGGAGCTGTCTATACTTCAAAGAAGACAGGAGTCTACACCATTCATTTTTATAGCTCTGACAATAACCAAGATGACCATTGTATTTAAATGCAATGACAGAATCCATTTTTTTTCTATGACACACTAAATCTGACTCTACCGAGAGCACGTCCAAGTTTACAACACCTCACAATTATTAAACATTTTAAGAGACATTACTGTAATTTACCCAGAACAGATCCTCCCTGCTACACACAAATACAATAAATAAAAGTATCCTCCTTTTTTTTCCCCAAAAGTCGCCCGCAGGATGTAAATTGCTAATTGTATTTGTGGGGTATTTGGTCTTTTGTAATTCCTTTGATGTAAACGATGAATTTACATCAAAGATTAATGATTAACATTTATTATATGTCATTACTGAGCCCTGTGATAAGACTAATGACTGGTACAGGGTGTACCCTGCCTCTCGCTCTGTGACAGGCTTCAGCTCCCTCTGAAATGGATAAGTAAAAGAAAATCGATGGATGGATGGATTTATGTGTGTAATTTGTGTAAAGCTCTATTAAACAGAAATGGTGCAGTCTATAAAATGCATTAGATGCATAAAGGCTTTTGTAAAGTGTCTCAAAGTAGTACAAAATGCCATGAAAGCAGTTACTTTTCACTGGTGAAATAACCGTATCACAGTGATCCTTATTTTTGTATTTCTGTTGTTTTGTACAAAACAACCTAAAGATAAATAATGCTTTCAAGTGAAATTGTGCCAGGCTCTTGGTAATTTCCCAAGCATTGTTTCCCAGAGTGCCTGAGCTTCTGAGCCTGCCCAGATTACATGGTTCACCTCTCTCTCCGCTTCACCATGACAATCACTTTGGAGAGGTGGACGGAAAAAACACAACACTATCTCACCATCTCCATCAAATTCTGTCGAACAGAGCCCACAGAACAATCAAAAGTTATGCCACCTACTGCTAAAACCTTTTTACTTAGAAAATTAATTTAATTATTAGCCTCCAGGTCAATTAAAATTAATGAACTGGTTACAGAATGGAAGTGAGTGAGACACAGAGCTATAGCCACTTGCCATACTCTACCCCAGAGTACCAGAGGAATGAATACTCTCCAAATATTTTTTGCCTCCTCTCAGTAGTGAAGCTATGTGAACGGGTCTCTGTAGAAGATGAAAAATGAGTGGGGATGCTTCTGAGCTGCAGATCTTGTACACTTCTGTTGCCACATGCAGCTTCAAACAGTAAGCTTTGGGGCATCCACCACCACTACAATGGTATGCGGGAAGTGAGCGCCCTCTACTGTGAGCTTAAGGTAATGTGAAATTAAAGAATACGACTCATTTTTCTTCATATTTGCAGTTCTTAGCAGGAATAATGAAAACTTATGAGAATGCATACGAAAGAAGAAGCAGCCATCATTTACACGCCTAAATAAGTATATCACAGTGTAATTTTACTAAAGTGCAAGTTTATTTCAAAGTGTTGGCCCAAGGCTCTGATGTTGTCCAAAGTTATTAAAACTTATCAGTGGGCATTCATTGTGCCAGTTGACATAATGCATCGCTGCATTCAGCTTGAGTGTTGTAGTGTGTATTTTAATTTCATCCCTGAACTGAAACAAACTAGGACATTTATAAAGTAAACTGAGATAGACCAGTTATTGCTTTGAGGGAGTATTAAACTATAGAATTGCCATAATACGTCTTCTATTTATTATGGTGAGAACTCTGGGAGACTATTTCCATGTAAAATGTAGTATGAGTAACTGTATTGTTCAGCAAAAATGCAAATAATTTCAATTATACAAGGCTCAGAAAATGAATACAATTATTTGCATTCAACCTCTTATTGATTGCTTTTCATTTTTCCTGCATTCCTTTTGCCCTTACCTCTTTTATTTCTTCCTTTTCTACTTGGCTTTCCAGTGTTCAGGCATGCACACACACACAAACACATTCACTTGACTTTCAAAGTTAAAGGGATGGGCCTTCGGGAGAACGGGGGTGTCAGAGTGCGCACATTGTGTTACATAATTGATGCTCCATATTACCTTACATCCTGATGGCCCTGGCTGTGCTACAAACAAAGCTTGCTCATTAACTATTCACTGGATGATTTTGAACAGAAAAATGATTCTGCCGATCAGGAGCTAGCACTGGCGCTGCGTCTCTCGGCCCCAGGCGTCTGATTACACAGTTGTGAATAAGACATGTGCTGTCTCCACCGGTCATATTTTAACTTGACAGCTGATCCCCTCAAATGTATTCAATGGTCAAATGATGAAGTACTCCTACATCAAAGGTATGATTGATGGAGGCTGTAGCGAGCTACACATTGAGATGCTATAGACTGTATAGCTGACAAAGTAGTAAAATCGAATGTATTAATGAGATGAAGTAAACTAAAAGCAATGAGTTATGAACTGTGGTTTCAATAGATCTGTTATTTGGCATTGCCTGCACATACTGAATGTGTCATGATCTGGCTTATTTTGTTGCGTTTTAGATCAACAACAAAAAACTTATATCACTATGTACAGTACATGAAATCGTTATGTGTTGAAGACATAATAGGTTAAACATATTTTTAAAGGTAAGGAATGCAGAGTGGCTTGAATGCATGTGGACAAAACAATGAATGAAAGCTGAAATTTGTTTTTTCGATGATTAATAAAGAAAAGCTGGAAAGTTCACATATGTTTGATTGTCCCATTTGTTTATAAAAAAAAAGGAAAATAGTCCCAATTAACCTTCTGTATAAATATGCAAATTTTTAAAAAAAATCTGTAGAACCACAGTTTGGTCATGGTGCCTTACCGATGATGAGGATGCTCATGAGGAAAACCATGATAAAGAAAATCCACATGAAGAATCTGTCCATGACCTTAGCTATCTTTTTCCATTCTGCCCCCTTGGCGCACGTGGCTCTCTGCTCTCTAAAACAGTTTGCTATGTACTCAACATTGCGCACTAGCTTAGTGTCCATACCAGCGAAGCCACTGCCATGGGTGCAGAAGACACAGGGGCCAAAGGTTACAGTGGGACCCTGAGGTAGAGGCTTTTTATCCTCAGGGCAGCAGGGAATCTTCTGGTCCTCAGAACAATACAGCACCTTATGGTCTTCTTTATAGTAGTCGTTTATCTGAATTTTACCATTAGAGCTTTCATACTTTCCGGGTTCAAAAGTAGATATGTGGGCGCTCTCATCTCTGGTGATGTGGTGCTGAACTCTTGGATGTTGTTGCAGCTTGGAGCTCTGGGATCTGGGATACTTGTCGCTATGCCGGTCCTCTCGGCTACTTTGCCTACCAGGTTTACCATTTGAATGAATGTGAGTGTTGAACTGCCGGTGACGGACTTCATCCTGGGTGGAGCGAGAAGACGAAGAGGAGGCAGAGGCACAGTTCTCACCCACTTCATAAACAAAACAAATCTTTGACATGTAGTCAATGATGAGGACTTTTGCCCAGTGTGGAACTGGTTTGGCCTCCACACCACAGAAGTGAATGTTCATGATGAAGATGGTGAGAGATGTGGAGGCTGTGACCATTGTCATAGTGGCGATATAGTACTTCCCTGTGTAACAGGAAGGAACAAAAAACAGATGGAAGACAAGTCCATGACCATTAACACACTGTAGGTACTAGAAGGTGGCCCGACATCATTATTAAACCCTATGGATTAGCATTGGGATGTCACTCAAGTTCATATGCATATGAAAGCAGACAAGCAAATACTTTTTTGTTCACATTTAAAAATTTCCAACTCCAGGTCAGATTATAGGGTGTGCTATAAATATTTGGACATGTTCGTCCTGTAACATATGGAATGTCATCTTCTCCAGCATGTACACCTGCCTCTCATTCAGTGTCTGCCCCTGTGACCCTTAAAGGTGTAACCTTGTGCTATGCTACATTGCTACATAGATAAATATGGCCCAAATTTTAACAGTAAAATTCCTAAGGGTACCTTTAATTTGAAAACTAAAAACATACCAATGCATCACTAGATCATAGGTCATTTTTGGACCATGCATGCCTGTACGATTTCTGGTATATTTTTTTTAATAATAGAGTGACAGAAACATAAACCATGCAACAAAAACAAGTTATTAAATATATTTCTAAAAAAAACCAAAACCTTCTTACCTATCAGAGGCACACTTTCTGAGGGCGGCATGCTCTCAGCCACCATGAGCTGGAACACCGTTAAAGCTAGAAGAACTGTCACCCCCAGGGAAACCTTTTCCCCAGAGTCTGCAGGCAGATAGAAGCCCAGAGGGGCCAAGAAGGAGATGAGGAAGCAGGGGAGGAGGAGGTTGAAGATGTAAAAGGAGGAGCGACGCTGCAGGAGTACTGTATAGGTGATGTCTGGATACGGGTCAGAGCAACAACCATACATTATTACATTCTTGGTGGCCGGCATTCCACGGCACTCCCACTCAACATTTTCCACAAAGTCTGACAGGTCACCGCTGTCCATGCCCATAATGATGTCTACCTGGAAATAGAGGGGAGGGACACATTTACTGAGAAAAACGTATGTATACGTATACACAGATGAATGATGACAAATACAATGAGCAATGTGTACCTGATCTACATGTCAAAAAGGTCAATCTCAGTTACTCTCTGATCTAACACAGAGGCCAGAGTCACAGCAAGAGCTGGGTCTTGTGTTATTTAACCATTTTAAGGGCCTGGTAAATTTAGGTGTCCCAGATTGCCACTATCCTGAAAGGAAATGTAAGCTACAGAGACTCAATATGGGTTTATCCTCCACAGCATGTTGTTCCATCTACATTTTGTTAAACAAGGTATGGTAGATGGGCAGTATTTCTCCAGACCTGGTTGCCATTGTAAGTCCAGGAACCAAAGGTGAGGTTACACTCCTGGCTGTCAAAGGGGAAGTAGGAGACGTCCACCACGCAGGAGCTTTTGGTGATGGCAGGAGCATCCCAGGTTATCTCCCCATTGTAGCGCAGCCTCACGTTGGTGTCCATGGGCCCAGAGAAATCATCATCAGCTCTAGAGGAGGAAAACAAGTTGAGACTAACTGGCAAGTCATGTGTGTGATTTGGTTAAACAGTGGTCAGATTCAGCGTCTTCTGTTGCTAATTGCTAGTATTTATAATCTCACAAGTAGTCTTTAAACATTGTGAATAAACGTTATATTGAATTATAATATAAGAGACATTAATGGCAGCAAGAAGATTTGTCCACATTCTGCATTCCTGGAAAATTCATCTATGTGAGCATACTTATTATAGAGGACGAGGTCAGGCCTCCACACCAGGCTGCTAGGGATGTGGATCACATCCAGTCCATCATAGTCCTCTTTATTCCACTTCAGGTAAGCGTCATGCCACGTCTGCCTAATCCACAGGTAAGCAATCAGCACCTGGTTCCTTTCATCCTACAGTCACAGTCATACTAGTCACAAAAAAGGACCTGCAAATGTATGCAAACACAAACTAGCATACAACCGTTTTGGTGCCTCTGGGAGAATTTGTTTTTGATTACTTTAAGTGTGAAGATATAAAAAAAAACACACACACACACACACAATGATCCCTGCAGCTCATAATGCTAAATTAAATGTTATTGAACTGATCATTTCAATTTATAATTTATACTACATGAAAATAATAAGAAACTGACAGAAAAAAGAGGAACTGTGGTATTTGCCTCATTGACGTATATCACACCTTGCAGAAACTTTCTTGCCAGCTTCTTCATTTAGAAATTCTCTATTATAGTTCCACATTGCTTAGAGCTCTGGGATATTTTTAGACCATGTGACATAGTGCATGCTTGCAATCTGCAAGAATGACATGACCACTGATGGTCATGTCATGGCAGTTGTGAAAAACACCAGCTACAGCTTGTTTTTCCTTTAGTAGTTTGTGGTGAGTTTTGAGGCCTGTTTATGGTTACCATCCTCTGACAGGATATGGCCTTATTTTAGTTTTATATTTTTGACTCTTGCAGCGTGTGCATATTGCTGTCATATAACCCAAAGCCTAACATTAAATACTTCCTCTATTTTTCCATCAAAGATACCTTTGATAACTTTGAATTTCTCTCAGCATCTTCACTCAGATGCTTAGAAGAACTAATTGTTGATGAGTGGTTACAGTTACCAGTTAACACTAGACTCCCAATGTCAAATCCACAACTGCTAAAAACTTTTAAGGTCTATAAGAGGTTATGAATTTCTGCACATGCCTCAGTTACTGTGTCTTATAACTGTATATCTACACACAACAGACAGTAAGAAAAAAAATCCCTCTTGATCTTCTCGGTTCACTGCTCATCAACACCAGGTGGACAAACACAAAGCCTCACAGTGGCTGAAATCCAGACCCGTCTGTCAATATCAGGTGGATGAGCACAGTACAGGAGGTTGAGGGAACACATAACCGCTTTGGTAACAGGACACTCCAGGGTGCACACACACTCATTTGCTGTCTGGCTCGCATCCGTTTCTTCCAAAGTATGACAGAGTGATGACAACAAATGCCCAGATATTATATGGAAACATTACATTCAGCAGCTGGTTTTGTGTCTTCAACTACGCACGCCCAAACCCACACTCACTCCACAGTGAATTGGTAATTCACTGTGGAGTGAGTGACGCAGCACTGAACCCAAACGGGAACCTGACCCAGCCGTGTAAGCCACCAGCCGGTCGATTTGTACAATAGGAGGTCATGGACAACGTTAAGAATAAAAGGTCTGTTCACCTCCATGTTTTCCTTCATGCTGGGCTCAGTGTCAAGTTAAAAAACTCAGTTCTTCGCATTTGCATGTTTTCTGCTAAATCGATGTCAGTTTTACTGCAGTGTGGCTAATGTATTGGCCAATACATTATATGCCAACTATTGACTGCACAGTAATGCTGTAAGCAGAACACGCTATTCGTGATTACCACATATTATTCAACATACATAAATCAGATGCTGATGCCCCGTTTGTGTGCATGAATCACCTTAACCGCTAAAACAGAAAGTGTATTTTTACGTTTCTGCAGCTAGACTATTTAAAAGAAATGCTATGACTCTCAGTGAGGTGTTTAATTTTAGTCGTGGACATAATTAACGTCTTCCATTTATAACTCGCCTTTAACCAGAATGCGTCGCACACGAACCAAGACTTGCTGATGAGAGAGCACGCACCATGTCTTTGATTTGAGAGAGGGTGACCTGCAGGGTGACGTTGAGGGCTCTGTCTGTGTCATCCACAGGCCGCAGGGCACTGGAGTAGTTCTCCATCAAATCATTCAGGAGTTTCTGGGCATAGTGACCCTGAGCAGAGTGAATCACTGAGAGGAGACACAAGTGGTCATCTGTCAACATGCAGGAGGTTAAATTAGCTCCTTCTAGTCACAAATGATTGGTTTCCTTTTTCTTGCCGTTTGTTAAAACAATACATTTTTAAGGCCACGTGAAGAAAATATTTTAAACTATTATAGGTGGTAAAAGTGCAAGCATTTGTGACTTTATACAGTTATGAAAAATAATGTAAACCTGAGTTAAATGATATAATCTAGTCTAATGAATTAAAAGCAAAATGGAGAGGTCTCTTTTTTCCCCAAAGGAAGACAGGCTTAAGTTTGACTCACCTTTGGGAAGCAGCATCACCAGAAAGATTATTGGGAACATTGCTAGTAAGCCTCTTGGTAACTAATAACTCCAAAGAAGAAATTAAAGGTGGCCTCGACAAGTAATCTAACAGTTCTTGGTTTCATTCCTCAAGATGTACATGATGAGCGTTCAACCCCAGTTGAACTCAGATGCAGATAGCAGCGAGCTGTTTCCTCTGGCCGTCTTTGCTGTAAGGCCAGCACCTAATGTTTGGCAGGGGAGGCAGCATGTCTGCTGACTGAGACACGGAATAAAACTCCAGCTATCACATAGCAGCAGCAGACCAAGAGAAACAGGATGCCCACGAATCATCGCCTCGCCACACAAGGGGCTATTCGCCTGTGAAGTCAGGTGGGGTACTGGTCTGCTCCTGCAACATGCTGCTGTTATGTCAACGGAGGAAAGATGGGAATTTGAAATTCAGGGGATTGTAAATCTATCATTCAATCAAGCAAAGTACAGATTGGCAGCAAATCATTGAAATTAATGAAAGGCATAATGAAAAAGTGAGAAGTAGCATTTTTTCAACTGGAATCGACTTCATAAAAAATGAACATTTCATATCAGCTAAAGTAGAACCTAAAGTAGCAGGTTTTGTAAGGCCCAGGCTTTTAAATAGGAAAGGCATACTCATTTTAATTTAAACAATTATTTACAATACAAATATAAAAATACATTTTTCATCATTAATTAGAGAAAAATATGTATGTTTATTATAACACTCCTGAAATGCTTGTGATTGGGGTGCTGTTAGTGTGCATCTATTCCCCACAATTAACAAAGTGTCACCTTTCACTTTACAGCTGAGGGATTTCCTTTAGCTTCATATATCACACTGGTAATGTCTTATTGGAATTTGATGCAATATGGCCCTTTTCCAGAAAGATGGCAGCCACACAAAGCACAGCACAGGGCTTTTATACACCACGAAAAGAAACCCCTGCAGTTTCTGCTGCAAGTACATGCTCACAGTGGAAACACTACTCTTAACTCGCTGAAACACCGCGTCAGGATGTTAAAAGCTGTGCGCTTTAGTTTTGCCATGATAAAATATTTAATAAGGCCTTTTGCTTCCCATGCACCTGAATATTACACCGATCATCATCTATGGCAGAACGGCTGACAGAAAGAGACGCAGCTGCGGTGAAATCAGCCGCTTTGAACCCTTCAGGACTTTAATAAGGCAGCGAGTTACTTTATTTTGTGTCATTTTAATAACACAATGATTATCTCAGTGCCATTACCTGAGCCAGGAAGCATACTATTTCGGTGTCACGTATTCAGATTAGATCGGCTCCGTCGATTAGGGGATGTTATAAAAAGTTCCAGATGGTAGATGCGAGAGACACGTCAGCTTTTAATGAAAGGATAGAAAATGAGCTTTGGCTATTTAGGATGCCTGAGGCTGGTTTACTGTGCAGTGAATGCTGTACAGTTAAATCTACAATATCCCCTTTGGATTACAATACAAATATCAGAGGTTGCTTTTTTCTTGTCTTTGTGGTGCAAATGTGCAGGCTGAAACAGCCCTCAGATTACTGCCAGGGTTTCTTGGATAGGTTCAACATGGCACAACATGGTACCAAGCAGGCCACCTGTTATCTGCACTATGAAAAAGAGGCTCTGAATATTATCAGAATTCCGGCATCCTTTTGCTCGTTGAAGACCTGACTGCACAGAAAATTTACTTTCTTGAGCAAGGACAAATGATCTTTAATACTAATGCCCAAAACACTGAAAATTGAATTTCAGTATGGAACTTGAATCCCTGTAATTACATTTCTATTATATGACATTAGTATAGCAATTTTAGTGCCTCAGTCTAGTTTTTATTCAAATTCACACAAAGCAAAAGAAATGTTCAAAATGCCACAAATGATTGAAAAAAATCCATTAAAACTGAACTTCACATTACTGTCAAGTGGTGTGCGTGAGAGAGGCAACACAGAAAGGACAGAGGGTGGATTAATTTACACAGACTTCAATATTTTATTTACAGATGAATCATTGACATTTTATCTGTTGGCCTAGGTAGGTTGATGCTATATTTTTCTATCATTTTGAACCATTTTTTTTTATCCAGACTTGTGACAGGTTGTGTTACTGCTGAATGCGTTTATTTTCTCTCCGTTTAAAAACAAGAATCAAAATGTATTCCTGTAGAAGTCATATCCAAATAAAACACGATTTTTTTTCTAAAAAAAAAAAAAAAAGTGGGGGTAAAGGAAGAAAGGAAGTAAGCCAAGTGAAGAACAGGTTGTGAGGACAGTAACTGAAGATTGCCTGGATTTTGGGTCAATTGCCAACAGCTGAAGAGGGTGAAACATGGCATGAAAATGAATATGGCTACTGTGTGAACACCTTTTGACACTTGATGAACTGATTTCTAGAACACGGAATAAGCTGATGCACGCATTCTGCATTTACTTTGTTGCATTTTGTGACTTTCCCCTCAATTTTATGTCCAATTAAAGCACTGTTATTGCCCTGAAAACTCCCACAATAAAACAAATATGTCTATGATTGTAATTAGATACTTCCAGTAACTCATTCTCAAAATCCTAATATTACACCTCAAATTATAAATTCTCTGTTCAGCAATCTATGCTGTTAGAAATGACGCCAACATTACTACGTTTTTATTTTGGGATAGTGAAGGGATTAAGGTATGGTTTGGAAACAGTGCAAGAAAGTTTTGACCGAGTCTCCAATTTAAAAGTTCAGAATCTCAGCTTAATCCTTGTCCAGAAAAAACAGCCCAAATGTGCGTTAAATCAGGACCAGGTCCAAAAGAGCCCCTCCCCTAAATGGCTTGACTCTCTCCCACCAAAGTTTTCACAAATTAAAGTAAAATGCACTGCATAAGCAAGGATAAGCTGCTGTCAGCTGCTTCTTGCACAGAGCCAGTAAGAGCTGGGAGATTGGCGGATGTGGGCGGGGTCTTAAGTCTGGCATTTGCTTCAAAGGTGGTGAGGTGTGATTGAATTTCTGATTGTAGCTCTGAGTGGAATGTTGAATGAATTCAGAAACCAGAGATAAGAGCTCACAGAGCGGCTGATTGGAGTGTTGTACAGCAGATGGTGACGTGTGCAGATGAGAGATGAAACACAGAGGGGATAAAGGCGGGGCTGGAGAAGAGGGCGAGTGTAGATGTGAGGAGTCCACTTTAAAACAGAGGGTACATTAAGGGAAGAGACGCCTTCAGACAGTGGGAATTCGAGAGAGAGAGGATGTGTTTGGTAGGAAGGAGAGATTGGGATTAAGTGGAAGATGAAGGAGGTGCCAGAAGTACTCAGTTACTGAGCAGCAGCTCTGTCGCCGTCTCCACATCCCAGGATTTCGACGACAATGCCACTATTACTGCATTCTGCGGAGGAAAACAAAACCAGTCACACATGCTGATTTATTCTGCGAGAGTTTCACATCGCGATTCAAAGCAGGAGAGACAAGATTTCGAGACGCTTACTTTTTCAAAGCCCATGGCACAGAGTTTGTCTATTTTGCGTGTGTACTCCGGACTGGAGACGGGAGCGCCTGCGTAGACGTGAGACCAGAGTCTCGCTGTCTGTTTAAACATCTCTGGATTCTGCTTGTACTGCGCGGTAAAAACAAATGGAAAAAACAGCTTTACATTTGAATTAAAATAATGCACACCACCCTCCATAACAGAAACTCTTGTATATAGGTCATCAATGCCAAGAGAAGAATTATCTAGATTTGAAACATTTAAAAAGCACCATGTTGGCATTGTGTTAAGAAATTAAATATTCAGTGTCACAATTAACATATATTTTGGGGCTAGTGCTATAGTCACTCTTCTGTACACAACAAATTACTAACATGATAATTCAGGGCCAGAGGAAGTGGTAGAGCTGTACTTTGCCAGGTAGCCAATTCTGCCAAGCGCTCTGTTTCCATGCTGTGTAGGCATTATTCAGCTGAAATTTAGAGTGTAGATTTCGCATCACTATAAACTATTAACAACGAAGCTGCTAAGTGAATAAGACATTAGACGCAGGTTCCTGTTAATACAATTTCTTTTCTTTCTTTTTTGGGGTGGGGGGGATTGGAAACTTTTGGTAATACCCAACAATGGTGAGGACATTTATCTCTTGCTCTCTAGAGGATCCGTATCAATACTTGCAAAAATGCATTTTCAGCATTTACCTCAAACAGCAAGAAAACAACTTCTCTTTGAAGCTAATCCAACTAACATGTAGAGGATTGTTGCTGGTGAGGAGAGCCAGGTCCCTAGCTATGAAGTTTCAGTTTCTAAAGTCGATTTAGGTTAGCAGAAGTATGATCAGGATGCTTGTCCTTTTAGGTGTGTGTACTGACAATCACCAAGTTATGTCTCCCAGGGCCACCAGCATAATCATTTGCCATCAGCTCTGCTTACTAGACTTCTTTCTCTGCCAGTTCCACTTCCTCAAAATTGAAGGTTAAGCACCTCTATCAAAATAGAAGCATTCGAGTATGCACCACAGTGCAAAGGTGAAGGAGGCAGGAATGTAGTCATGATGAAGCAGCGCAGTATGTCACGCTTTTTTCAAGCAATACAATAATTCTAATCTCATGAATAAAATCGAAAAAACAAAAAACAAGACCACAAACTTCACGTCTGGTGAATGTTAAAACATGATTATTATTGAAATCGTTTGATGCAATTGTGGCTGGTAGATGGGTCGGGTAATAAAATGCATACAGGGAGCGCATTCATATCCCTTTAACACGCTTTGACGAGTCACCTATCCCACATGGTAATATGATTCTTGAAAGTTTACCCAGATGCACTTTAGAAGTTTTCTTTAGTCATAAACAATTTCAGGGAACTGATACTTCCGTTACTGTACATCACAGAAATTAATCTTTGCCATTGAAACTGGTGTACTATAAGAGACGATCAACTTTGAAACGCTTTTTAGTGTAAACTTAAAAAAGAAAAACTCACTGTTGTGATATACATATCAAAAACATTTATACCACTCCTCTTATTTAACCTCATTTCATTACTTTGTTTCTCATTGGAGTGCATTTTGTTCACCAAAGGATAAATTAACTGTACAAGTGATTAGTAACAGTAGGTTTAGTAATGTGCTCAGAGTAGGATTGCATTTGTTAACTAAGTTAACTATAAAACTGGAATAGCTGGTGAAGGAACATACCTTCCAAAGATTATAGGCTGGATGCCATTGCTACACTGATTACTAGAAAATGAAATCTTTTAAAATAAAAAGACAAGACACTGCCCACTAACCTCTCACAGGATCGCAGGATAATGCATTTCCTACACTTAAAAAATAACTGCGATCAACTTTGAAGGGATCAACTGCCAAGTTTTACAGGGTTTGGCTGCCATTTACCTTGTATGGGAAGAATAAAAGTATTTGATACAAAGCCAAAATAATGTAAAGTCCAAGGGCTTGGGAGGCCTTTTTTCCCCTCCTTTTCTCTAAAAAATCCCAGTAAATTACAGAGTATTAGGGCCACATTAAGAAAATACCATTTTGAGAAAAAACAAAGCCTATATGTGGAGATTAGAGCATGGCTGCTATACCCTCTACAAGGTGGATTAGAGAGTTAGTGAAATCATATTACAGAATCAGTTACACAAAATTTTCTTTCAGCACATAAACAAAAAGAAATCTCCACATTTTGACTTTTTCTGGATACAATTTCATTTCTTCTTAAAATTTTGACTGTATTCCCAAAATGATCATGTTTTATAATACTCTGTTTTTGGTAGCAAACTTTATTTACTATGACAACCAAAAAAGAAACTAAACCTACATGCAGTATTGGTATACCACTGAACATTGCTCAACCAGTAAGAAAACACCAAACTGTGTATTTGAGGGAAGAATCCAGGGCTTCAAACTGTAAAGCTAACACAAGTGGCTAAAAACAAAACTGATATATTCTGAACACACTCTGCACTGCAAGTGATCAGAAGGTGCAGAATCAACCAGGCCTCAAAGTACGTAGCTAAATAGTTAAATAGAACGCTACAAAATTACACAATGACCCCACATTTTTTCAATTTTCAGTATAAATAACATACTGCATATATATCAGCCAGATTACAGCAATACTGTAGTACTGTTAGTCACTATGAGGCACGTCTGTAGTATGGTATACATGTGAATACATATTTAGTAACAATTGCTAGTAGAGATGCATCATGTTCAAGCAGGAAAAGAAGTGAAAACATAAATACACACCCACCTGATTAGCTACCACAGCATCCTGTGGATCATCTGGTTCTGCGGCTGCCAGTAAGGCTTGTAATGACAAGAGAACTGTCCTCAGTGTCATAGCTGCCGCCCTGAAATGACATGCACGCAGTTTTTAAAGCAACCACTATTCATAGTACCTATACACCGTGGCCTCTGACACTTGCAAGTTTTCTTAGAAGGCCTAAATATTATGACTAAAAAAAAAAAAAAATGCATTAAACAATCTTTTATTTAATCCTATTTATATCTAGTCATTTTCCCAAAATTACCATCCAAAAGCTTTGTGCTAATTTCAACTGTTGATCATGTAGGCATTAGAAGCAACCTGCAGTTGGCCTTAAATTTCACAAAATATTTCATAATGGATGTCTGACAGATGAAGAATGTCAAGAATCTTGGAGCACATTTACTCACCACTGGTCTTTAAGAATGTCCAGACATATTGCACCTGTGACTGAGCTGATATTGGGATGCCAGATCTTCGTGATAAACCGAACCTGAGATGAGAAAAACGCAGAAGAAAAGCATTGCTGGATTCTTACAGTAAATGAGAACTTCTGAGGGGAATACTTTCAAGAGTATTTCATACTGTATGAGAAGGAGACATACCTTGGGTGGATTGAATGGATACGTCTCTGGGATTTTAATTTCTAGTTGATATCTACCTCCTGGAAGAAAATAAGGGGATATCATAGAGAACAATTCAAGCATTTAAAGAGTTTGGCAGACTTCAGGATCAACCTTTTCTCAGTGATGATAAATATCACAAAAGTTATGCAGCCATGTATTCACGAGAGCCCAGAGCGTGTCCCCCAAAGCTCCTCACCTTCATATGGCGTGTCAGGTGGCCCTGCTATCTCTCCTTTAAGTTCTGTGAAGTTTTCGTCCACCAGGTCCACCTTTATCTGGTTTTTGCTAGTCTGAAAGGTGGAAAACCAAATGTGCGTTATGGCTTAAGTAGAAAAGGAAAACGCAAGGTGTTAAGTCACCAAATATAAAACAAGACTATGCAGCACAAGTTAACACCCCCCACAAGCGTTAACTAAAGTTGATCAACTTGTTGCGCAAATCCTTTGGATTTAGGTTTGATATACACACTAATCTAAATAGGGAAGAGCTTGTACAGGGTAAATGTGCAAAGAACACCTTCAATAAAACATGCGGACACCACCTTACACTCTTTGCTATGGCTATCCCGATTAGCTTTACTATCACAGAAGGCATGGTAAGTTACCGAGTACTGCTAGCAACAAGAAGTTGTGGATGATTTAATGCGGTCATGCTTCCAAATTGGAGCAAAAGTTAATTTCTTGGCTTTATCTTCCACGCTGTGGTGTATTAATAACTATCGGCGAGGCTGCTAGCTCAAGCTAGCAGTTCGGTGATTAGCAGTCTGACAGCTGAGCCAGCGACGCGTCACTCTCATTCAGCCCCCGCAGTCACGGAAAGAGGAAAGAAAAGAATTAAAGCCACAGCTTCGAGTGGCAAACATGACAACCCACCTCTTCACTTTTAAGCACTTCCTTGAATTCCCGTTTTATCCTCTGAACTGCGATGTTAGCCATGGCTCACCCGTGTTCCCGTCCGGCTTGGGCCTCGTCGCCGTCCGACCTGACTAACGTAAGCTAAAGCTAGCTTGCTCTGCCTACAGTACCTTTGCACGTTTTAAATACACTCTGAAAAATAACAACAGGAAGGCTGCTGGCCGCCGAGCGCCGTCAGTCCTCGCTATTTATACAAAGTTATAATTCGCCAAAATGTCTCAACGTCTGTCTGTCATCTCAAATGTATAAGAACACAATGGTTGGGGCTACTGAAAACATTTTAATACCAAACTGCATGCAGTCTGGAGGAGAGGGGTCATGTGATCAGTATTGCCATCCCGAATCCCTTCTGCTATTGGTTCATCGGCTTACAATGAATATATTAGGGTGTTCGTGGGGGGCATGCATTTACGGTTACATTTAATCAGTAAAATGTGATAACTTCCTTTTAGTCAAAATTGACAACTCTGCTGTTGGTAACTATTACTGTTAAAGCACCACATGCAGTATGAAAACTGCCTCTAACACATTACAGAAATGAGGAGGTGTTTTCATCTGATGATCAGAGCAAAGCTCTTATGCATTTTGGCGACACAAACATCTGCGTAGAAAAAGTGTAGAAAGAATAAAAAACAAAAATGAAACAACTAAAAGGCCACTGTGGCCATTCAGATGTGATCCTGCTTAGCTGTATTCTAATTCTGCTTTTAGAGTTAGTGGGAAGAAATCCTAAGGATATCAAATTGTGTCAGGAATTAGAATCTCTTAATATTTGGCTTGAGGAAAATAAGCTGTCACTTCATCTGAGGAAGACCGAAAATATTCTTTTTACTAATAACTCAAAACTTAACAAAGTTATAAACCAATCAGTCAAATGTAACTTGTTTGAAATGAGCCAAACGAATAGTCCAAAGTACCTAGTACCATAATTTATCAGAAACAAGATCGTTACATCTTTTATTTAAAAAAAAAAAAAGAAGTGATTTTTATATAGGAACATTAAAAAATATATGTTTATTAATGAGAAGGAAAATGCTATGCTCCGTTTTGGTCAAATCGGACTTTCATTATATCTTCAGAAAAGAGTTAAAACCCAGTTAAAATCAGATCAAAATTAACTACTATGTTATAGTCTTAAATATCTGCATCAGCAAACCTTTACAGACTAACATGGCTAAATGCTGTAATCAGGGTGGAATACTTATCTTTAATCTTCATGTATAATATTGTATATGTATGTATATATATATAATAACACCAAAAGTACCCCACTGTGCTTTTGTGACTTTTTTGTCAGTTAAACTGCGCTGTGCAGCAATCAGACACAAACCCCATTCTGCAGCCACACTGCTTTATCACAGGACACACATGAGAAATATGCATGTTTTTTAAACAAATAACAGAGAAGTGTTTCATAGTGTTTCATCATACCTGCAAACAGTCACACTAGGGGGCATCATTGCCCCATGAACATCCAGTCTATGAAAAAAACATGTTATAATAAATGCCTTTGTTGTCTTATGAAAAGAAAGCCACTTTTATAAAACTGATTGGTGATTTGAGATCATGTTTTTATTAGATTTTATTGTTATAAGATGTTTTGCACTGGTGTGTTTTCTCATATTTGTTTATTATAAAACATAGAGCTGACGTAATCACTTACGTAAGGTTATAAAAAAGTCACACATGCCCTAGCTTCTCACTGCAACAGTCATTAAATCTGTTGCCATTTTACAGTCTTTTAAATATGTAGAAACAATAAAACAAAATAGCTTCACAAAAAATAATTCTGAAAATATTGGGATGTTGTGTAAAATGTAAATAAAAACAGAATGCAATGATTTGGCAATATCCGACGTTTAAACTGAGACACTTTACAATTTTGTGAAAATGCAACAAGTCCCAAAAAGTTGGGAGAGTGACAACAAAAGGCCGGAAAAATAAGTGGTACCACTAAGAAACAGGTAGAGAAACATGATACAACTGTTTAACTTCATTGGCAACAGTTAAGTAACATGACTGGATATAAAAAGAACATCTTAAAGTGGCAGTTTCTCAGAAGTAAAAATGGGTAGAAGTTCACCACTCTGGAAAAGAACTGTGATTACAAATTGTGGCACAATTTCAGAATATTTTTCCTCAAGGTAAAATACATAAAGTTTTGAATATCTACTGATTTATACTACATATCATCAAAAGATTCAGAAAATTTGGAGAAATCCCTATGTGCAAGAGACAAGACCCGTGATCTTCACATATCCAATAGTATTGTATTGTTGTCAGCTCTCAGTTTAAAAAGCCTGCATCTCATATGGTATGAAAGTGTATTAGTGCGTATGGAAAAGTACCATCAAACAAGAAAGGTATATACAGTTTTATGGCAACATATGATCCCGTCCAGATGACGTCATGCCTTGCATATTTCAGCAAGACAATGCTATATCAGACATGAATGGGACAATATTCCTCTCCTAAATGATGAACAGCTGGTCTTCTCGATTTCTAGATCTTAATGGACTGTTAAATATTTAATATATTTCCTGTGCTCTGCTGTGAATAAAACTTATGAGATTTGCAAATCATTGCATTCTGCTTTTATTTACATTTTACACAACTAATCACACATTCGTCACATGAGCAGAAACAGACACAAATGGAGCGTACACAAGTCGTTGCCCTTCCCAGTCAGTGAGCCACAGGGTTTTTTATGACACACGAATGAGTCAGTCTTTCCTAGTGTTATCGCTTTACACCAGGTGGACACAAACACACTCCTTCCTTTCTTCTCCTCCTGCTCAACCCAACTTTCGCTTTTCCTCTGCCATGTCTTTGGTTTCTTTTGGTGACTATGACAAAAACCACTAGCGCTGCCAGCATTGCAGCTGTTATTAGGAGGCACCCCCCAAAAACCAGCATTGCTTTGTTTGTGAACATCCATGCGCATATAGAGCAAGGCTCATGCAGCTCGCTAAACCTGCAGGGCTGCACTGAGTCATTGTTAGGGGATCCGCTGAGAGCAATGATTTCTCTGTACACATTAATGGAGGCTTTGGCTTTGGATTGGTGTTGGGCTGAGGTGAAGAGGCCATACTGCGGTACGTGTCGATCTTGGAGTTTCCACACGTAGAAGCCGTGCAAGTTGACTCCATCGAGATGGTAAGCTGCAAAGAAATAGAAATATAACAACAGAAAAGTAAGATGTATACTTTATCTAAAAAACACGGCTTTTATTGTGTTAGAAAACTACACTGCTTCCATGTGCAAATACAGGTGAGTCATAAAGGGCAGTGCCATAAAGGGCAATATGGCCTTTATGGCACTGTTTGTCCTCGTCCCTCGTTTCTGCTTTTATGGTTTTCATGGTTTCTCAGTATATAAAGCATTTTATAGTAGGAAGCAATAAGGTCATTAAGCCTGTATCACATGTGGAACTGTATCTCTGTCTCAACATCCTGAACACTGCAGACTCTATTTTGATTCTTGCCAAATATTGTTACACAACACATCCTGGACTGAGGTAGAAAATTGTCTAAAATGTTTGCCCTACCTTTGAGTGCCTCCTGCAGGTAACTCCTTAGGTAGTGTTGCCGGAGTTTATCCTCAACAGGAGCCTGATCGTCAATCCCACTCCCGGTGACAATGATAGGTATAGCTCCATCATACCTCTGGCTAACCCACTTTAGCATCTTACGCAAGCCCCATGGCACAATAGCTTGCCGCAGGCTAGAAGAGGGCCACGTTGGATCAGAAAGAATCAGACAGTCATGATCAGGAGGTGGTTTCTGCTGAAAACTGTCCTGTGTGTGGGAACGCGGGGAGACCAAACGGGTAGTAAAATGGTTTAGTGCGATAAAACTCAAGGCCCCTCTCAGTTCCTCTCTCTCAGTCTCAGTAAAATTAGGAAGAGGAGATCCAGGAAGGCCCATTACTCGAGCTCTCTCTTCTAGATACGTTCTCATTTCTTGTGGGTAGTCCCCCATGTTGTGCTTCTCCTCACGTCTAGTCCCCAACAATGGGTCTAAGAAGCGACCAAGTTCAAACAGAAGGAATCTTTCTGCTGCCACTGTGTGTGACTCCAGGAAGGGGTTAGCAGGTTTGGCCCAGTCAGCATGTAGTGCTAACGATACCAGTCCTTGCTGTTGACTGTAATGTTCCTTCTCATATAACCTCCAGGCTTTTGCATGAGCCAGAAGAAGGTTATGAGCTGCCAGATGCTTGTCTTCCCCACTCGAATAAACGTCTACAAGTCTGTTTGGCTCATTAATAGTGATCCAGTTCTGAACCCAGGGACCCAGCTCCTGGTAACAAAGTGCTGCATATTCCTGAAAAGCGTTCACTGTGCTGTAATTGAGCCAACCACCTGAGGCATGCAGCGGCACAGGTAAACCCAGATTTGGAGATCGGTGTGTTGGGTAATAAATAACCACAAGAGCCTCGAGATCCCGCTTCTTGAGTTCGGTCACGATACAGCGGTAGTACCTTTGTAAAAGTAAAGAGTGTAGACACAGAGAGACTGATTCAGGCAAAGTAAGTGCGTATGAAATCGAAATTGCTCTGTCAATAACTGGGGTGTGACTCAGGTAAAGTTACAGGTATAACATGAATTGTGTTATTTGAATTGTCACTGTGTGTGTGTGTGCGCATCTTTACCTCAGAGCTTCTGTGTTTACATTAGAGAGGTCTCCTTGGGGTAAAATCAGAGACCAGTTTAGAGCGAAGCGATAGTGAGATGCCCTTGTCGATTCCAGCAGGTTAAGATGATCACGGATAGCCAAATAGTCTGTGCACTGTGCTCGCCTGGTCTGGAGCTTCACCCCTGGGACCTGATGCAACGATCCGTCACCTGTCAAGTTCCAACTGTACAAATGAGGGTCAGTAAACTGTGGGGAGAAAGGGTAGAAGTTGACCTACAAAAACAAAACAAAACAATACAATTAAAATGTGTTCTTTAGGCGTCCGGAGCATTGTTGAACATCTTCCATAGCTGATAATCATAAAGTCTTGTTACCTGTAAAGTGGAGTCTGCAATACCCCAGTGAAAGTTGCAGGGGAAATAGCCTTTCACCTCTTGCGAGGTTTCATCACTTGGGAAGCCATTATCATTAACTATTTCTCTGTAGTACTGAGCGGTGCTCTTGGGGCTCCTAGTTCTGTTTGGTTGGCTGAAGTCCACATAGAAAAGGCCTCGTCTAATACTATACCCATAATTCCACTCAAATCCATCCACTAAAGACCAGGCCATGTATCCAAACACCCGTACACCGTCAAGCTTAATGGCTATGAAAGAAAACAAAGTAATAATAGAGTAAGATAGACAAATGTTTGTGTCTCAATGACTTTATTGTCTAACTCATATTTATTTGTTCTTCCCAGCGTTCTGCTTACCTCGCAAGACTTGGTTGATAAAGCTTTTCATCAGATAGATGCCCACTGTGTCTTCCTTTCCTACAGTGGCTTCAGAGAACCAGCCTCCCTCAGCTACTAAGAC
Source organism: Pundamilia nyererei (assembly GCF_000239375.1). Classification (NCBI taxonomy): domain Eukaryota; kingdom Metazoa; phylum Chordata; class Actinopteri; order Cichliformes; family Cichlidae; genus Pundamilia; species Pundamilia nyererei. The sequence continues at coordinate 11,723,526 of NW_005187402.1, read as the reverse complement.
ACTTGGATTCCCATATTCCAGCTTTATCCAGCCCAGGAGTCGTCTTAGGTCTGGGGTCACCGTCTGCCCGTAGCTGATTACGCTCTGCCCCAAACGGAGGTTGTTAGGCCCGAAGGATAGGGCGAAAAAGTCAGCTGTCTTCTGCACCCAGAGCTTCTCTTCAGGGGTGAATGCAGGCAGAAGAGCCCCAAGCTTGGTTTTTAAAGAGACTGGGTAGTCCCCATCACCAAAGATGGGACTGGCAAACCAGCCCAGTGCTGCCTCTATTGACTCCTGACAGAGCTCAGCACTTGCATCAATGGCTTTGCCTCTTTGAGGTTCCACCCAGTGGGAGCCCAAAACAATGGACACTTTACCCTTCTGAGTTGTGCGGAAGTTGGCGTTGTAGGCATGCCATGCTTTAGCGTGAGCCTGGAAATAACAGCAGACACATTAGTGTGATGTTTTTAGTTTTGTTGTTTTTTTTCCTGAACATATTCACTGTAAAATAAACTTATTTGACTCAGCAAAATTTACTGTGTCTCTATGAAAAGCACAGGTATACATAACATAGTTAATTCTGGATAAGGAGAGGGAAAATGAGAGGTAAGAGAGTAATTATGAAAACAATTACATATAAATGGTTATTTTATTTGAAATTTTTTTGGTTTTGTTTGCTCACTGGGCGCTGCAGGTACACCATCTGTGCTTGTTTGCGTAAACTGAAAGTGATTATTAATGAGGCATGTCTCCCCGACTTCCTGACACACACCATTTCTCTCCAGTAGACAAGTGCTGATGTGGTGGACTTTGACCGCAGTGTCTCTTTAACTGTCGTGTTTATCACAAGCCTATCAATATAAATAAAATTGACGAGCCATCAAGGAGATAAAACAAAAACAAAAAAAAACAAAGCAAGCAGCCAGGTTTTGCACTTGTTTGCACTAGTTTTATACGCCCTGACCAATTTGATTGTATTAAAATGAAATATCAGGGCTTTCTTGCTTCACTGTCCTCTGACCTAAAATCACTCGAGCAATATACAGATTCACTGTCTATCGTAAAATGATAAAGCTGTGAGAGTTCAAAGTTTACACAGTTTGTGTATGTTTGTAACTGGAGATATTCTTCATATCGCTGGCGTTGCAACCAAAACAGATGAGGAACACGAAGAGTAAAAATTACATACTTGTGAGAAATTTGACAAAATCTGCTAGGTCCCCATGTGTAACTGACCTTTATCAGATTGTGTGCCACAGTAAGAGAGGTGGCAGGTCCCCCTTTTTCTCCAGGAGCATGGACTCCTGTCCCGTATCCCTGTACAGCCACCAGGTAGGGATTATGCATTGTGAGCCAATACCTAACACGACTCCCAAAAGTGTGGAAACAAAAAGTAGCATACTCCTCGAAAAGTTCCACCATAGTTTCGTTCTTCCAGCCTCCATAATCCTCTTGCAGCACCTGTGGCAGGTCCCAGTGATGGAGAGTGACGATGGGCTCAATTTTCTTTTCCAGAAGCCTCTCTATGAGGTAGCTGTAATGCTTCACAGTAGCAGTATTGGGCTGACCTCTGGCATTTCCATCAGGAAAGAGTCTGGGCCAGGAGAGAGAAAAAGAGTATGACCTTACACCTAGATACTCCAATGCTTTCACATCTTCTTCCCATCTGTTGTAGCTGTCACTTGCCACATTGGCAGCCTCTCTGTCCAAGCTGCCACTGACAGAGGAGTGGGTGAAACTGTCCCAAATTGAGGCACCTTTCCCATTCTGGTTCCAGGCTCCTTCTGTCTGGAAAGCAGAAGTTCCAGAGCCCCAGAGGAAGCCTAGAGGGAAGGTGTCATGTAGAAAAGATTGCCCTTTGAGTGTGGGATCCGGTTGGGGCTGCTGCCAAATATCCCTGCCCTTCCCAAGAGAGCAGGTTGCCTTGTTCCAAGAATATAAGGAAAACAGGAGAGAAGACAAGAGGAAGTGACATTTGGGCTGGTTCAGCATACTGAAGGTTTCTACCTTGATTCCAAAATCCACCTTAATGAGACAGCTGATGTCAGTCCGTCAGCGCACGTTTGAAAATAATGCATTCCTTTATGACTGATAAGAGATCCATAATGTGGGTGAAGAAGAGGCTGAAGTGATCAAAGCGAGCAGAGTGGAACATTTGAAGCTTCGAGGTTTTGCGCTCTCCATCTGACACCCTGCGTCCCTATCTCTCACTCCCAGTGTACTTCTGCTCCCACTCAACCCCTCCCTACCACATAACGTTCACACATACAAAGGTTGACTCATGTCCTCACATACTTGTTTTACTACCGAGGCCATTCCGGCTGATTAATTTAACCCGTCCTTCAAAAAGCGCTTGATTATTCTTGGATCTCAGCCAAATTAATAAAAAAAAAGAGTCATAATTCAACACAGCTAATAAAGATAATAGTGAGCTATCTTTCAAAGGGTGCATAGAGACTGACTCAGAGCTCTCAGGCACATGCTGATTGCTGTAAAGAACATTTGTGTCAATAATTAGCTTGTACTCTGATCTTAGCTTCATAAGTAAGACTTACTGCACATTACAAACACACACACTGTATTTTGTAATCACTTGCATTAGGGGATTTCAGCTTTCTAACAAATCAGCAACGGCACATTTTGACACATTTATTAAATAAGAGATAATCTTACACTGTGACGCTGAAAAAACAGGCTGTTTTCTGTTTTCTTACAGCCAGAAGCTTCTAATCAAATCAGTGTTCTTTTAGGATTTGATCAAACTGTGCCAGGTGGGATTAGTGACACTGGCTTATAAGACAATATTCAATT
>NW_005187402.1:11719716-11720696 GCF_000239375.1 Pundamilia nyererei | reverse complement strand
GGCTAGAAACACTGCTGGGAAGAAGGTTCATGCATATGTGTGTGTGTGTGTGTGTGTGTGTGTGTGTGTGTGTGTGTGTGTGTGTGTGTGTGTGTCTGTACATACACATAGCTTCCCTATCACAATAAAAAGCCATTTTAAAAGAAACCCTTTCTCATCATCCTTCATTAACACAGTGTCTAGAGTAAACAACACAGTGGACCTGAAGCCACTCTGCCTCAAGGCATTAGTGCGATAAGTCAATTGAGTTGGAAAATGTTCATGTACTACCCAGGTGACCTCGGTGTGGTCGCTATGATACAAGAGAGCTACCTCAGAAACACTGTAGTTTAGCCTTCTCATTCATACTTTTCACAACATAGTAGAACAAACTAAAGATACAGTATAGTCGTGGCATTGCTTAGTAAAGGCCCATTTCATTGATTTTTAGAATATTTTAAAATCAGTTCATATTTTTCAAACTACAGACCAACGTCTTCTAGGGTGCCAAAACAAAAAACAAAACAAAATCTGAAGTATTAGTTTGCTTAAAACAATAACGTAAACTAAATGCAAGGAACTGATTTCATTACTTTCACTAGCTCTGCTTATTTATACATTTTTATCACAGTTTACTTCTATAAAATACACTGTTACATAAAAAGGGAAGTGAAAAGAGGATGTTGAAGTGAGAAAAGCATAAGTAGTCTGGGAATTGCTTTCATTTCTATGCCTGTTTCCGCTCAGCTTCATGTTGTTTTTACTGTAACTTAAAAACTATTAGCAGCTACTGCTGGAGCAGTGCTAACGCATGACTTTTGGTCACATTTAATCCAAATTTTATTTGGTGGTATACCTTTCTCGATCAGTCAGTTTTGTCTTACTGATTTCCTTTTTTCCCCATATCCAGAGATTTGGAACCACTGTGACTCTGATGTTTTTGTACTTGAGACTTAAAAACGTGACCATCAGACCACAATAAAGGTTAGTGCTCTTTTTTT
>NW_005187402.1:11716701-11718199 GCF_000239375.1 Pundamilia nyererei | reverse complement strand
ATTAACTTATTGCAGTTACAGCGCAGATGTAAACATCTATGTTTTTTGGGAACAGTTCTGATTGTACAGTCTGACAGCTGCAGGGAGGATTATAATAATAATAATATAATACTAATATGTATAACTATTAAAGGGTAAGTAGGATCCTCATGGGTTATCTATCGTAGGGTGGACCCTGGATGATTGTTTTCCCTCTCTTGTTACAGGCCTACACACTGCTGCTGTCTTGTTGTAGCCTTGTTGTTGCTTTGCTGTTATTTATGGACTGGCATTGACTGGTTCATTGTTTTATGGTGTTTTCATCTTAACTGTTTGTTATATTGTAATTGTGCTTTTAAAAGGAGTTGTATTTTAGAGTGTGTGCATTTGTTCTTGTCTCCTTATATTTTATTTCCTGAGTTGTTTGCTGTTTTGTATGACACAACTTCTAGGTTCTTTTTGATTTTGCTTTAGTGGCGGCACAGTCGCTTGTTGTGGGGGCTAGGCACGTGTGGTAAAATTCCCTCAGATGCATGTGAATGTACACACCGGGAAATGGGTATAACGCACCATTTAACAGTTTGGTAATGCCAGCCCTGCAACCTAGTTCTTTTTTTTGCAGCTCTGTGCTTTTAGTTTTTTTTTTCTTAAAAGCTTTGCATGTGGTAGAGGGGATACCAGGGGAGAGGCTATTACATGAGGGAAGCAGGACAGGACAGGACTGAGCCTTAGGACCTATCTCTTTGTGCAAAAAGGTACAGAATAAATGCTGGCAGCCTTTTAGTGGGACTCGTGCTCACAGTACCGCACTGTGAAAATCATCTGACATTCTCCAAAGAATATCAGAACCAGACTAGCATCCAGTTCTCCTTAAAGATGAGAAAATGTTCTCATTTCAGGGAAGATGGCTGCTGAAAGTGTTCTTCTCTATATCATCTTGTGCTAGGATTTATCTTCAAGAAACATCTTTTGAATTAAATACAAAAAACAAACAAAAAAATAATTTGTAGTTAGTAAGTAAACATTGACTTTAATTATGTAACCCTGGTAAGATTTACAGCAATCAGGAGTACAGGGTTCTTTGAATGCATCGTAGTTCTTGTTTGATAGTTTAATTTCCGGGCTTGCAATGAAGGCATCATCTGCAGCTCGGTGCGCGTGAAGGTGTGGTGTAGGGGGAAAAGGACGGCAAGGAAAAACTCCATGCTGCCGCGAGCACGGTTTTTCCCAGTTGAAAGAGAGAAAAGAGATTCTATTAACATTTGTGAGAGCGCTGTCGTTAGCGGTGAACCACAGACAGGTACCTACCTCAAAGGAGTCGGAGTGTTTTGAACTTTTTGAACTATTCTGGTGAGTTAGCCTAGCTCACTTAGCACCGCTATCCGATTGTTAAGTGATGACGTGAGGAATCCTACTTCCGGGCCTAAAGTAGTCTGCGTTTAATATGGCTTTTGTGTTGTTAACATGTTTAATGTTATGTATTTTCTTCTATTTATTCTCAAAAAGCTCCTAAAACAGT
>NW_005187402.1:11705800-11707830 GCF_000239375.1 Pundamilia nyererei | reverse complement strand
GAGTTCCACGCGTTTGTGTCTTATAGCCAGCACGATGTTGACTGGGTGCGCAATTCCCTTCTTCCCAACCTCGAAGGCCCCGCAGGAGGGCTTAGAATCTGTCATCACGAGAAAGATTTTGTGCCGGGAAAGACGATCATTGAGAACATCATCAGCTGTGTGGAGAAATGCAGGCGCTCTGTGTTTGTCCTCTCTGCTCACTTTGTCAAGAGCGAGTGGTGTCATTACGAGCTCTACTTCGCCACCCACCAACGTCTCACTCTGGGCTCAGACAGCATTGTGCTGGTACTGCTTGAGCCTCTGCCTCAATACCTAATCCCATCCAAGTACTACCAGCTGAAGTCCATGATGAACCGCCACACATATCTGGAGTGGCCTCAAGACAGGGCAAAACAAAGGTTATTCTGGGCTAACCTCAGAGCTGCCCTACAGACTGACCTGCCCAATGCTCCAGTCACACAAGTACAGGAGCATTGGGCAGAGGAAAGACTTGAAGAGAGACAGGGGTTAATGGGGTAAAAAGGGGCTTCAAAAGTATTTGGATACACTGGAAATACATCGTAGCTACCCTGAATCTTTAAAGACATGGTCACCTAATACCCTATCTATTCCATCTATTCCTCTTATCCAATTCAGGTTTACCCTATATCCCAGCTGAAATAGGGTGAGATGCTGGGTACAAGTCACTAGCCTGTCACAGGACTAACACATAGAGATAGACAATCATTCATACTCACAAACACAATTTAGATTCACCATTTAACACCAATAACTGCTTGACTTTGGACTGTGAGAGGAAGCTGGAATACCCAGAGAGAACCTATGCAGACACAGGTAGAAAAAGTCACCACACAGGAAGGCCCCAGTTAGATGGTTGATTTGAACCCAGAACCTTTCTGTGAGGCAACAGTGTTCACCACCATGCCACTCTTCTAGGTAGCATGAATTAAAAGAAGAAATAATAATATAAAAAATATAAAAAATTATAGTTTTTTTTTTTCTAGTCAATGAAGCTCTGACATGATATACATAAATTATGAAATGTTGATTGATTGATTTACTATTTTATTAGCAGCAAGTTGTCTGCCAATTGGAAAGCTGGTGGTTCGATGCTTGGCTGTCAAATTGTGCTTGTTTGGATTCAACAAATCATTGCCAATAAATCATGCCAAAGTATCATTCTGCAAGATACTGAACTGCAATGCATTCACTGGAGTGTGAGTGAATGTTAGATTATATGGATGCCTGCATGTGTTGTACTAAGTGCTTTGAGTGCTCAAGCAGAGTAGAAAATTGCTACATTAAAAACGGTTTATTTAAATACTGGTACGTTGTAACTGATATCATTTTTTAAATAATGCACTCAGTATATTATTCTCTAGAATGTTCTTTATTAGTAAATATATGTTACACAATGAGAAGGAATTCAGCTGGATCTAATGAGGTTAGGACATAAGTTGAGTCTGTATATATTGTATATGTTGATAAAATCATCTGTTGATTTGTGCTAATTTGGATTCAACAAATCAGTATCGACATTGCCAAAGATAAACATTATTTTTGTGGGTGTTTTTGGTAAAATTTTATTCCAGGTCTTTCTTCCAACTATTAAATGCAACTATACTAGAGCCTGTTGTTCTACAAATTACAATAAGCTTTTTCTTTTTTCATATAAAAATTTCAGTTGTGACACATTTCAAATGATATAGCTATTGTATTAAAATATGTGCAAAGTGACTGGGGTAATGTTTGATGTTGTGAAAGTTGGCCTACAGGCTTCTGTTGTTATTAAAGTGTAAAACTGTGAAGTATTGAAAATTTATCTTGTGTGATGGTGCTATTAAACTGGTCGTCCAGGGAGTAATAAAAACAGATTTTAATGTTGAAGAAAGAGTTATTATCAGGGTCAGTGTCATTTTGCAGTTCCTGCTGTGCAGTGAATTTGAAACTAATCAGTTCCAGACCATGTGTGTGAAATATCAGCTGCCATGGAAGAGTCATGAAGAATCATGCATCTTCTGACAAAAAAA
>NW_005187402.1:11702912-11704623 GCF_000239375.1 Pundamilia nyererei | reverse complement strand
TAAACATACTCTATACCCTAGGTCCAGGCACCTTCACCCTCAGAGGGGTGATGGTACCTAGACCCAGGAGATGATACCCTGTTCCCTGGGGTGGAGACAAGCAGGCCGCCCCCGCCCCCAGCAGCAGGGAGGCCCCACATCCAGACCCCAATCAGATGGCCAATTCCTCCGTACACCCCCTGCCCCGATGGTAAACAGAGAACGGGGTGTGAATAGAATAGAATAAACCTTTATTATCCCACGGATGAGAAATTTCGGTGTTACAGAGCTCTTACAGCAAAGGACAATAAAATATAAAAGGAAGACACAAGGTGGTAAACAAACAAGCTGGTGAGTAAGATGACCAAAAGAATGTTAAGCTGCATTATAGAGTCTGACAGCTGCTGGTAAGAATGACTTGCGGTAGCGCTCCTTCCTACACTGTGGGTATAAAACTCGACTGCTGAATGAGCTGCTCAGTGCTCATACAGTTTCATGCAGGGGGTGGGAGGTGTTGTCCATGATGGATATTAGCTTAGACAACATCCTCTCCTCCCCAACCTGCTCGATGGACTTCAGTGGACAGTCCAGGACAGAGCTGGCCCTCCTGACTAGTTTGTTGAGTTTCCCCCTGTCCCTCTCTGCCATTCCACCACTCATGCAGACCACGGCATAGAAAATAGCAGACACCACCACAGTGTCGGAAAATGTCCTCATGAGTGTCCTGTTCACCCTGAAGGATCTCACCCGCCGTAGCAGGTGGAGACGACTTAAACCCTTTTTGTAAAGTGCATTTGTGTTTGTGGACCAGTCCAGTTTGTAGTTGAGGTGAACACCCAGGTATTTGTACTCCTCCACCGTTTCAATGTCCAATTCCTGGATGTTCACTGGTGTAATAGGGGGTGGCTTCTTGCTGAAGTCAATCACCAGCTCCTTTGTCTTGCTGGCATTGATGCAAAGATCTGTTATGTTCGCACCAGTTGACGAAGTCATTGACGACCCCACTGTATTTCCCTCCGACACCTGACCCACAATGGCGGTGTCATCTGACAACTTCTGGAGATGGCAAGTGTCCGTGTTATAACTGTAGTCCGCAGTGTACAGGGTGAAGCGAAAAGGGGCGAGTAGTGTTCCTTGTGGGGCCCCCGTGCTACAGACTACCACCTCAGAAACACAGTCCCGCAGCCTCACATACTGGGGTCTACTGGTGAGGTAGTCAATAATCCATGAGGACAGCTGATGGTCCACTCCAGCTCCCTGCATCTTCTCCCTTAGCACTGAGGGTTGGATTGTATTGAAGGCACTGGAGAAATCAAAAAACATGACTCAGTGTGCACCTGGTGCTCTCCAGATGAGAGAAGGCCCGATGCAGCAGGTACGTGACAGCGTCATCCGCCCCGATGTTCAGCTGGTAGGTAAACTGCAGCGAGTCTAGATCTCTCCCGACTAGTGGGCAAAGGTGGTGTAGAATGATACTCTCTGTTATATTCTCTCTTATAACTTAACTGGTAAGTAACGACGCCTTCTTTAGTCGTAGTAATTTACTTTAATAACCAGTCTAAGGAAAGGCGCAGGCATATCAATGCGCACATACACCACACTTTGTGTTCTCTACTTTGTAACAGAAAGTAGTACCACAAACTATAAACTGATTTTACTAAATACATAACAGTTCCTCCCATCCAACTTTGATGAACACAATAGGTACCAAACAATCAAAATATTTTCATCC
>NW_005187402.1:11686038-11701678 GCF_000239375.1 Pundamilia nyererei | reverse complement strand
AACAAGTTTAGAAAGGATACTGTTACACACTGCTTCCTATAAAGTGATCGTTAAGTCAAATCCTTACTTCTCCCCAGCAGTTTCTGAGAATTGTAGCCAACAAAAAGGTAGACAGCATTTATTTTAAACAAAAACTACTCCAAGAGTGCAAACCTCCACTAAGGCAGCTCACTCTCTGGGTAGTTTCTTACTTTTAAGGATATAATATTGTGTTTTGTATATATTTGTTTAGTTTGAAACCCATTTTAATATATCTGACATTTTTTTGAGTATAATTATTTTTTCTTATTTGTATTCATGTAGGTGCAGTACATGTGTGGCATTTATTTTTGTTGTTTATTAAAATTTAAAGTTAGTTATTTGCAATTGACTGGACACAAATCACTTAATCATATTATATGACATTATACTACATTATATATGTCACGAACTTGACTCCGAGCATTATTATTATATGCATTTTGGAGCCAATGCTGTATTGACTCCAAAACTCTTGAAAAGAAAGGCAGATGTGAAATGTAAATGTGTGATCAGAGGTCAAATTTGCAATGATATTTGGATGCAAACTATAATGTGATCGTTAAAATCCCACAACATCAGTATCTTCCCCTAAATGTTGGCAATACGAACAAAAGCAGTAGAATATTAAACATAGTTTTAAACATATCTTCTGACTTCTTCTTCAGTGTCAGACATCCAAGGTAACGTGATATTTAGAATCTCCTTTTTTTTTTTTTTTTTTGATCAATATTGTTAATTGTTATTAAGTTGACCTTGATAACCCTGGTATATGTAACCAAATTATAATGTATTGTTAACATGACTCCACTTTTTAACATTACAAACATTTATCAGAATTTATTCAAATCATTTTGAGCTATTATATATTTACAGACAGAATGACACACAGACAAATGCTACCCGTTTAATGGCTATATTTTCTTATACAAGCTACAATGAGGGTCACAGCAGCCGTACTCTGGACAGCAGCCGTGTTGGTGGGACTTCAGAAGAGCGCTTCATCACCTGACGACTTTGTAGACCGATCATCCCAAAACCTCTCCTCTGTCCCAACTGACCTGCCACAGACGACTGAGTTTTTAGACCTCTCTCGCAACTACATACGTCAGCTTCACAATGGAGACTTTCAAAAAACCACTCACCTCAGGTTCCTGAATGTGTCATGGAATAATTTGGAGGAGATCGATCCACAGACTTTTCTTGACACGCCTCTCCTGGAACATCTGGACCTGTCGCACAACAATCTCAAGAATCTCTCAGGTCAACAATACTTGCTACACACAGTGAACCTCCTGGTGCTAAACTTGGCCTTTAACAGATTTCTTACCATGACATTGGGGAGTGAGTTCAGCTCTCTTGTAAAACTGGAAAGATTAACAGTTGGAGCAAAAAACATCAGCGTGGGTGACTTCAAGAACATTGCTAAAATGAAACTACGTACATTGACGTTATTACTAGAGGATGGACTTTATTATGAAGCAGGCAGCCTGGAGGATGTTCATGCTCAAAGGCTGCAGATAGCCTTTGGACATAATCAAAAAATTTACCGTAATCTGACTGCTGATGCTCTGTCTCTGTTTGCTGAGGTGGAGATGATGAATATGATAAATGGCTACAAAGACCTAAGTAAGCAGCTAAGAGAGACGGTGAAAATCCACACAACGAGTTTTTATCTCACCAACATAACAATTAAATGGCAAGACTTAACTGAATATGTAAATGTGGCTCTAAATACAACTTTGAAACATGTTGGTGTTTCTGATGTGCATGTAATGCATCCTCCTCGCTTTGCAACTGAAGTGATCAAAACATCACAGGTGATTTCTTTCACAGCCAGCCAGGCAGTGGTAACAAGTTTCTTCTTCTCACAGGAGGCTTTATACAACTTTTTCATCAGCATGCCAGTGGAGAGTGTTGCGATTACTGACACGCCAATAATACACATGACCTGTCCCAAGTCACAGAGTCCAATACGCCAGCTGGATTTTTCCTTTGGTGCTCTGTCTGATTTCATCTTCTCAAGTGCAGTGGGTAAAAACGTAGTTGAATGTCAGAACCTGCGTAACCTGAAGAACTTGATTCTGGTAGGCAACAGTCTTAAAAAACTTGAGATACTGAGCCAACGTTTTCGATATATGTCGTCCCTGCAACATCTGGACCTCAGCGTCAACTCCATAGGGTATGACCAGTCATCACAGTGCATCTGGCCAGCAAGCATCACCAATATAAATCTGTCTTCTAATAGTTTGACTGAGTCAGTTTTTCAATGTCTACCAAATGGGACACAGATACTGGACCTCCAGAACAACCAGATTTCGGTGGTTCCGCAATCCATCTTCAAACTGAGAAACCTTTCAACTCTGAATCTAAATGCTAACCGGCTGCGGGACCTGCCGGTGTGTGACACTTTCCCCACACTCCACAAGCTTCTGCTCAGGTCAAATTCTCTCCATGCCCCATCTGTGAACATATTGGAAAGCTGTCCCGAACTGCATATCCTAGATGTCAGTTTTAACCCCTTCACCTGTATCTGCACTCTCAGAGGTTTCATAAAGCTCGCTATCAATTCTGAAAAGAACAACAACAACCAATCAGGTATTGAGCTGCTGAATTGGCCACAGGGCTATTACTGCACATACCCCGAGGACGTTAGAAACTCAACTTTAAGAGACATCTCGATCCCAGAGGTCTCCTGCAGCATTGGCCTTCTAGTGGTTGCAATTTTGGTTCCAGCAGGGACACTGATTATTTTCATTGTGATTCTGTGTCACTGTTTGGATGTTCCCTGGTACACGGGCATGATCTGGCAGTGGACAAGAGCCAAACATCGTGCAAGAATGCAACAAGCTCGGCCCGAGGATCTGGTGGGTCTAGAGTTCCACGCGTTTGTGTCTTATAGCCAGCACGATGTTGACTGGGTGCGCAATTCCCTTCTTCCCAACCTCGAAGGCCCCGCAGGAGGGCTTAGAATCTGTCATCACGAGAAAGATTTTGTGCCGGGAAAGACGATCATTGAGAACATCATCAGCTGTGTGGAGAAATGCAGGCGCTCTGTGTTTGTCCTCTCTGCTCACTTTGTCAAGAGCGAGTGGTGTCATTACGAGCTCTACTTCGCCACCCACCAACGTCTCACTCTGGGCTCAGACAGCATTGTGCTGGTACTGCTTGAGCCTCTGCCTCAATACCTAATCCCATCCAAGTACTACCAGCTGAAGTCCATGATGAACCGCCACACATATCTGGAGTGGCCTCAAGACAGGGCAAAACAAAGGTTATTCTGGGCTAACCTCAGAGCTGCCCTACAGACTGACCTGCCAAATGCTCCAGTCACACAAGTACAGGAGCATTGGGCAGAGGAAAGACTTGAAGAGGGACACAGATTAAAGGGGTAAAAAAGGGCTACAAAAGTATTTGGATACACTGGAAATACGTCATAGCTACCCTACACCTTTAAAGAACGGGCACCTTTTAGGTTTAGTTTATCTCATTTGTTTAATTAGCATTTAATGACCATCTGATATGATTGCAATGTATAAATTATGAAATAACACATAAACTTGTTTAAACCATTCAAGTAACATTTAATGGAAACATCCATACAAACTAACAATTTGATTCAAGATTGTAGCAAAAACATTAACCTAACAAAAAGTATCAAAAATGCACTTCTGTCATTACTGACTCCGGCAAGACATCACAATATGAAATGTGGTGGTTATTTATGTTACCATCTCAACTTTGTACCACTGATGAAGAAAAAATACACATAGTGTAATGTGAAAATGAAAGCAGTTGTCTATCAGTATTGTTGCTAACACTCTAAAAAGAGAAGTTCACTATGAAGGTAAAGAATAAGCCTGCATGTTAAGAGTTCAGTGCTGGCTGAGAAAGACAAGAGAGCTGGAAATGTGTCTGCAGAGAATCAGCTTTCTTGGTCATTAAGTCAGTCCACTTGCATTTAAATTGTGCCTGAAACCTCACAAGCTAAAGTCCAGGTGTCAGGGAAGCGACTGGATGATGATTATTTTCTCATTAATGCAGAAACGGTGAAGCACAGCAAGCAAGTTTTCCCCACAACGCGACACCTGCCTCTCCATGGCCAGACGGAAATCCTCCTTCACTCCTTTGGTGATTCCTCGAGTCACTGTGTGGTGTCTGGAAGAGGAAAAAGACTTTTTAAAAAAAAATAAATGCAAACATAGACATGGTCAGAAATAGGGTTTTATGAGATACCTTAAAATAAACAGAGGCTTAGATTATATAACCTATGCAATAAAAATAACTCATAAATACTTCAGGTTACATTTTCCTTACACACACACATAAATCAGACAAACAGCATTTTCAGTCTTTTCAAATAAAACATAAAATAAAACATTCCATTATAATAATAATCAAAACCACATGAAACATGTCCACACATGAAATGAGATCAAGAGTTATGACAAGGCAAAATAACTAAATTCACTATACAAAAACACCAACATCGTCTTCTGTAACAACAACAGTGATGACCACAGAAAGGCGAATAATGGCTCAAATAAACAAACGCCGACAGAAATCAAAGAACGACTAACTCTTGATGTAAAATGACAGGCCCAAATTAAAACTGGGGGATGACAAGCCTTGAAGCTGGGGATGAAGGAAGGGTGACTGGTGGGGTGGTAGGGGCGGGATGGGGACTGTGGGAGGAGGGGCCTGGGGTACCTGTCCATCGTCTGCACCCCTTGTAGCAGGAGAGTATTTAACTCCACCCCCAGGGCAGGGCTAGGGTTCCTGAGGGACAGCAACATTCAACAACTGTCAGTGAGGGTGCATTCAAACGTCTGAACTTCTACAGTAATGAACGAAGGAGTCAGAAAACAGTTTTTTCTTTCTTCACTTAAACCATGAACTCCTTCTCTTTATAAACGCCCACTCCATTTACAGCTTTTTCAGTTTAAAAGGTCAATTTTTCCCACAGGCCTTGTCTATGTAGATCAGTCAGTAGCACTGTCCTCTTTTAAAAGCACACCAACAGAAAGGGAGAGTGCAGTCACGATGCCAACTAAAGAAACGCTCATAATGGGAAGGAGGTTGCTTACTTGATCAGCATTCCCTGATTGGGCAGCAGCTCCAGCTGAATTCTACCTCCTTCTGGAGTACGCAGGTATGCAAACTCTTCCAGCATGTCAATGTCTGAGAAAAACCATGAGTTTAAGGAAACCAACATCCAACACATAAAGGAATCACAAAGAGAACTGTTTATTTACACCAAACTAAAGGCAAGAAATCAAGGCAAAAAGGATACTGGTGACATAGTTGAAGAAATTCTCATACTGGAAGCTGCCTTGTTGGCAGATTTTGTCCACTGCCTTTAAAAACAGCATCTCGCCCTGTGGCCAGTCGTACTGCAGGAGCACCACCACGTGACCAAGGGACAGGTCGTCACGACTGTCGGTGAAGGCACGTAGCTGATTGGCCAAAAAAGGGGGGGAAAAGGAAGCAAAGATTGTCACAGTCTCATTAAGCCTTACAGCATGTCTCCTCAAAGTCTGCATAAGAAAACGTATCCAAGCCCTTGCACCCACTTATTCCTGTCTATGTACCTTAAAGCAGGCAAGCATCAGCTGGAGACAGAACGGCAGCACAGATTTGCTGGTGCATGGAAGTAATCGCAAGTCATTACCTGGTTAAAACCAAAGAACAGGGAATGTTAACAGTACTCAAAGCAACATATAAATATAGACGTCTTCATACAGACTCTGTATGAAGACGCCACAAACGTAGTCATATCTCAGATTAGCGAAAAAAGAAAAAAAAATCAAAACTGTTCATGAACAGAATCAGCGAGTAGATTCAGGAAACTTTTACCTTTCCTCGTTTTGGTCTTGACTCTAACCGGATCCTCTGGGGTCTTTGGTGCTTCCTGGTTTGGGGGTACTAGGCCACTGACAACTTCAAGCAGCTTCTCACAGGCCATCTGTCAAAAGAAACAGCACCATACAAAACTATTACACACAATTTGACTGGACAAAGGACATGTTGTTAGGCTAAGAAACTTATACTAATATAGTAAAACTGACTAAATGACAGAGCTGTGATGGACCAGGTCTGTCAGCTTGGTTTAGAGAAAATTGAATAAAAGTGATGCAAGTTGTTCTAAACACCTGAATTTAATCTAGGACATTTTAACCCATTTTAACTGTAGTGCCACCTTCAGGCCAGTTGGTGTCACTGATTTGTTTTTCATACATGGCCTGCAAAACATTTTATTATACAATCACATATTTTAAGTAAATATATATGTAAAAAAACAAAAAACAAATAAATGATATATGACCAATTATAAATCAAAAGTTTCAATGTGAATCAATAAATGTTACAGTAAAGTATATTTCCTGCCAGCTGTGCTTTCATAAAATAAAAATAAAAAAGTTGAAATATTCAATCAATTACTGTCTTTATTTTCTTTATTTAAATTTTCTGCCTTAATATTGTGTGCACATTCCCAAATTCAGTTCATCACTTCTCTCAGCTACATTTGTTTTAAAACATACTGTATAAATACATTTGACATGATTTATGAAAAAGAAAGGCATATAAGCATATGCATGTCTCCTGACAAAACCAAAATAATGTACGCTAAGAGTGTGTTTGTGTGCATGTGTATACCCTGTACTCTCCCAGGGCGTAGTGGCAGGATGCCTGCTGTATGAAGGCCCTGTGGTGCTCCAGACTGGCCTGACCTGAGGGACTCTGTGGCCCAGGCTGAGGCTGCTGCACTGCAGCCATCTGGTGCAGGCTAGAGAGGGCCTTGCGGTACTGTCCCTGGAGATAATACATTAGCACATAATCAGTATATAACCAAAGACAACTTAGAAAAGATATTATATCCAAATGTTGATTAATGTGTTAGCTTAAGTGTATTTAAATTATATTAAAATAGCCAGTTTCATCTGCCAACTTCAACCAGTTTTATTGCGTGCATTTGCCTCATTCTTTAAATTCTATATAACTTAAAATGTACACTCTCCAGCCACTTTATTAGGTATATCTGTAGGTCAGAGGCGAAGGTCCAGATGGCTTTGAGCTGATAGGAAGATGATGGTAACTCAAAAAACCCCAGAGAGGATCATTTAAAAGCCACAGCCTAACTGAGTACTTTTGCAGACCATCTCCATCCCTTTATTGCCACAGTAGCCATCTTCTGATTTCTCTGGTTGTTTCCAGCAGGATAACATGCCATGTCACAGGGAATTTTTGAAGGCAAAGTGGTCAGTGAGTGCCTGCATCTGTATAATCTGTTCTTTCTTATGCAATAATTGCATTTCCCAACGTTGATCGGGGCTATTTAATTCAAAGCAGTATTAAAATGATGGCATATTTTGATCCTAAAGCTAAGATAATAAGCTAAAGATGCTGCTGCTAACAAATAAAAGGGATGCAGATGATTTGTCACAAACAGAAAAGGTAAATTAAAAACGACTCTTGCCTGGTATATAATCATGTCGGTGAGGAATATTCGGAACCACAGCCAGCTGTCTGTCTTCCACGCGGCGCAGATCTTCTTGAACTCTTTGAGAGACATTAAAATGTACAATTTTCAGCTGTTCTGATAACAACCTTTTGATGTAGTGACAACATGACTGAACATAAAAATCTCCTACCAGCTTCCAGACCATCATGGGAGTGAAGAAGGTCCCAGCTTTCTCTCGCTGTGCGAAAGCTCTCCAAAGTCTCTGACCAGTTGGTCATGTCATTCTTGTTTACTAAAATGTGTCGACCACGGCCTTTCCCCAAACCTTCCTCATCATCTGAGCTCTATAATGACACACAGATCCAAATGTAATCAAAAGAATTTCCCAATCTGGGATAATTAAAGTGTCTTACTTATATCTAAACTTTTCTCACCATAGTCTTCTCTCTTCCATCTGCTAGTTTGCGTTTCTTATGCGCATGTTTCAGTGCTCCTCGCTCCACCTCCACATCACTGTACACTGAGCTCAAATCCTCTACAAGGATCCACGGCCCGGAACTTAACCCACTGATTCCTAAAAAGAAAAAAATAACACTGAAACCTGTTTGTAACATTTTACTCAAAAGATTACCGTAGATATATTAAATGAAGATGGAGATCTACAAAGGTAGAAGCTAACCGTGGAACAGTGCAGGCTGTACAGCTGAGACGTAGAAGAAGGCACTACGGAAGAGGACAAGTGCAGCGCAGATGACCACCTGACTGCAGCACCGGGCCCTCGTCTCTCCTTCTAGACCAGGCAGGTAGCGACACAGCTCCTTCACTCTCTGCAGCATCTCAATATAACTCCTACAGTGCAAATAAACACATGAAAACATTCCTTTGAAAAATTTAATTTTAAATAATCCCTTCAAAGTCATTGAACGATCCACATTTTAACCATCTATTATTTACATTTTACATGTGGGCACATTATATTTGTTTTATTATGTGTTTGTTTTTGTTTGTTTTTGATTAAATTAAGATTTTTTTTTACTTATTACCCACAATGTAACTCATATGTAATTTTAAAAAAGGCATTCTTCCTGGGGTCCTTAAACACTCAATCCAACATTTACAACACATGAACATAAAACAAGAAGGTAGCAGATAGCATTCAGTTTCTCAGAGAAAACATAAATACCTCATAAAAAGCTCACAGCATAACAAAGCACATGAGAGAAAACCAAAAAGACACAATCAAAAGAAGCCATAATTGACAACTGCAACAGTATTCCTGTACCATTTATAATTCTGCATCACATATAATGTAGTAACAAAATTCAACAATGCCACTTGCACAGTGTACTTACTAAACTAATGGACTGATAAGCACCCTTCTGGCTGAGCACTCAAAGTGCTCTATCAAATCACACAAACATTCATACAGCCCTTTTACCTATGCCTAAGTGCTTTCTAGCGTTCACACACCAACCAGCACTCTGATGGACGCTCTGACAGAAACTTGCGATTCAGTCGATCCACCGACCTTCTGGTTGGTAGATGACCCTCTCTACAACCTGAGCCACAACCACCCAAAGGTCATGTGCTTACAGGACCTGGTATTCCCAGGCAAACTCTCCAGGCCTGACCCCACTTAGCATCCAAATCAGACAAATCAGGTATCCCTGAGCAAAGTATCCTACACTTTATGTCACCTTTGTGCAGGAACAACAGCAGTAGCTAAATAACAATGTGACAGGCCAAGTGATAGATTACCTCTGTCCCTTGTCTCCCTGCCACTCACATCGTGCCCCAACCACAGCAAGAATATCCAGCAGTTTCTCCCAAGGTTCTGCCACCACCGACGATTTTTCTGTCAGGCCATCAATCACGTAACGCTGGGAAGCACGTGACACACTCGGTGACTTCAGAGCCCCACCTTCTTGAGAGCCTGAAACAGAAAACAAGAAAAACAAAGTAAATAGAAAAAATAAATATTTCAAAGGCTTCACTATAAAGCCCACTAGAGAACTGAAAATTTTAAGAGTGAAAGTGATCCCACTGTGACAGCCCTAAAATAGAAAGCAAAGAACAAGTTCACCACAGTGTATCTTCACCTTGTATCTGTCCATCCGGCGAGGGCCCACGGGTAACATAACCAATGTAGAATTCTGCTGCTTTCAACATGTATTTCTGCATTAGGCTGGCAGGCAGACGCATATCCATGTTGTTTATAACCAAAGGAAGCACATCACACACTGTAGGAGGAAAAAACTGTATGAAGCAAGTGTTGTTTGTTTTTTCAGATGAAATGAAATGGATTCAAAGACAATATGTACTCACCAAAAAGCTTCCTGAAGCAGTTGACAGGAGTCTCCAAATTCTCTGATGCCTCTGCTTCCAGCAATGTCTCTCCTAAATTGACCTAACAGCACATCAGGTTCTTTAATAGCTTTTAACATTACATATAGTTTTCAAAAGACAATGCAAATACTAATATTACACACCCCATGTTGAACCACAGACTCTGGAAAGCGCTTCAGCAGTAACAGCAGCATCTCTGCCTTCTCCAAAGTGTTGAAACACTGCTCCGTGGCTTTCAGCAGCATCTCACACTGCACTCGACCAGGCAGTGTCTCAAAAAGTCCTGAAAATAAAATAAAAAAATAGTCTTTAGATTTTCACAAGAAGCATTGTTCATTGTCACACTTTTTAATGCATGCAATGAAGGGTTAAAACCCTCTCACCTCTCAGAAACTGTGCCTGCTTATCCTGAGAGTCACTCCGCAGGGCGGCTGTAATAACACTGATCTCACGCCAAACAATGGGCTGATCTGGAAAGTTTATGAACCTAAAGGGAAATCAAAACTAAGTAAGAGGTCAGACTCATGATAGGAAACTTGACATTAACGCTAAAAATGTAACTCACATGTCGTACAGCAGCCGCCCGGCTGAAGCTGTCTTTTCTGCATTACGTTCAATGATGTACATTTCATACTGTAAAAACAGGTCCAGAAATACGATGTGTAAGAAGATGTTTTTACTGACAGCTTTTGCAGCTAGAGGAGATGATTTGCGTTACCTGTATGTTGAAGTCTGCAGGGTAAAGGGTCCTGGCAGTGATGAGCCAGGCTTTGGCAGCACAGGGATCATCAGAGACCAGCTCCCGGGCTCTTTTCACCAAAAACTCACAGTCCTTTTGGGCTGACATTCTATACTTCTGGGTTTAGGTGCCGGATGTGACAAAATGTCAAAATATGCATGCGTGTTTTAATGTAGCAGCCAAATGTAACGTTACAGTTAGCCACATTAGCTAGCTAGCGTCAGCTATTTGGTTTTCAGCCGGCATATTTGCAATAACTGATCATCAGACCACCGCCTATTATCCAACTATTCTATTTCAATACAACTACTACACTTATAATGAGAAGCGAAAGCAAGTAAAAGATAAATCTCTATTTACCGACGCACTCACTAGCTTTACGATAGTGACGTCACGACGCGTTGTGTCGTTTTACGACAGCTACGTCGAATGGCTACCGGATCAGGTAAAATACAACAACAAAAATAAGAACAATTGTAACACGACTATTTTGATATGACGTACTTTAAAAAAAAATCAGGAAAATTTAAACAACTAAAGTTATTGAGGTTTGCACTGTTAAATACAATAAATTCTAAAATAAATCTCAAAACTACCTCCGAATCAGCCGTTACCCAATGCATACGGTTTCGGATCGACAGCAGTGCGCAGGCGTGGAAAAGCGCTGCTGTCACCTGCGTTTGTTAGGACTGCAGACGCGACCTACAGTAGTGGCCCAATTACCCAGCAGAAAGCAGCGCTCTACCTGTCCAGGGATAGGACAGCGGCTGGTTTCACTGCAGGTAAAGGTTCAGTTGTGGGCCAGGTCCTCATGTGACCAAAACTACGCGACTCTTATTTTGCCTGTTGACTTTCAGTGGCAGCGGACGATATTTCCAACCAAACATGGATCAACACTTGTCCGTTTGACTCTCTTCTTGCTAGCCACTTAGCATGCTAGTTGGACAATTGTCTTTGCGTAGCATGCAGTGACTATATATCTCATCACTTCCTCATTTTATCTTAAACGTAAACGTAAGCGAGGGGTGCAGGTACTAGCACCGTTGAGCTAGCTAGCTAACCAGTCCATCATTTCTATGTGTGGCTGCTACGCTAAGCGTGCTAACTCCTTAGTGATGTGTTTGTCCTTACTAAGTAATTCATACAGAAAACAAGTAATAGTGTTTCTATGTTCGAGAGGTCTTGCTATTTGTCTTGGAAAACTTGGAAAAATCTTGATGCGACACGTTACTGAATCCTAAAGAAACGGTACACAGAGGGCGTGTTCGCCTAAGATTAGGTTGTGTTAAGATGGTTTGTTTCCGCTCAAATTTGAGTCAAAATATCAAGATCAAAATAAGATTAGTGGGTAACAGTTTATTTAGTGCGACAATAATACCTTATTGTGTTAGATTATGACTTATTTTAAAGTAAATGTAGAGGTTTTAAGCAAGAAGGTGCAGTCGAATATCCAAAGTAAATGTAATGTACTGATTGTTATAGTTATGCAAAAACATGCAAGATGCAGCATAATAAAAAGGGATGGTTGGACTGTATTTCTGATTAGATGTCACAATTCTAACAGTGATCTGTATGCTTGGATATGGAATGTCCGTTTTTCATCGCAGGGAAGTTGGGTAATTTCTTCTAAAATATCATGGAAGCAAATCTGCAACAAAGAGGCGCAGAGACACAAAAATATTGGTTACTTTAAACTTGCAGGTGTTTTCAATGTCACAATGCAATTTCATGCAAAAGCAGCCATGTGGTCGTCTCGTGTTGTAATACTGACTTAAAACTGTGTCAAGAGTCTTTTGGTAGATTTCTTTTGACCTCTCCTGACCTTGCACCATTACCACCACTTCTCCTTTCTGTTGCTTTATATACTAAAGATGTTTTTGACAATTTCTTATAATTTTGGTGGGAACATCCATTTGTACTGCTGTTATTGTATGTCACAAGATGTATGCGTTGCATGTTTTGTATAAATAACTAAATTTAATGCTCAAGGCAAATAAAGGGTGTAGTCTGTACATAACAGGTTTGCTTCCCTCATTACGTAGCATGCACGTATCAGGCTGCTAAGTTGTGTAATACTCTTATCTAGGGATGGGTATCGTTTAGGTTTTATCCGATACCGGTGCCAAATCGGTACTTTTGAAACGGTGCCGGTGCTCAAACCGGTGCTTAAAGAATGGAGAACACAAAATTGGTCCAAAAACCTCTCATGTTCAGCTGTTTTTTGTAAAAATATAACAATGTTAGCCTTTTCTGCAGCTATGGGGCATATATGGTATCACTCTTGGCTGGAAGCAGTGCTTAAACAATGGAGAAAACACAAACTTTGTCCTAAACCTCTCATGTTTAACTGTTTTCCACTTTTTCTTTGGTCATTTTAGCCTTTTTGTCCAGGGTGAAGGGAGTATCTGCCATCAAACAAGAAGACAGCTGCATGTAGCTATGATCATGTTTGCTAGTTCACCTTACATGCATTAATGTAATAACGTGGTTAGCCTACTCAACGTAAACTACTCACGCAGAGAAGAACGGCTGCTGCCACCATCATCCTCATCATTTCTGCTACACTGGCAGGGCTAGGGGCCAGGACTCTCCTCTTCGTGTTTTTGGGGGATGTTGCATAACAGGCAACCCACCCGCAGTAGATGTGCTCGGTGTGAGGTCTCGCAGCAAGCTATCAAATACGGCGCATTTCTGGGCTTTTAAAAAAAACGCTATGCGTCACCAGGTGTTTCATCGGATTCTTGGTGTTACCTCCTTTGACAGTATCACAGTATCAGCTTAAAGCACTTGTTGCTGCTGAGTTTGCATCTTTTGCTGTGAAGTACAGCCAGACTTCTGACCGCTTCGCCTTGGACATTTTTAATCTGTAGCTCTGCTCTAACAGAACGTACGTACCTGGCCCCGCCTACTATCCTGGGAAACGTAAAATGATTGGCTAGAATCTAAAGTGTATCACAGCTCAGGAAAAAAAAGCACCGAAATAAAGCACCGAAATGTGCGCTGCTTTTCGGTCTGGTTACTACCGTTTATGTCAGATGGCACCGGACACCGGTACCCATCCCTACTCTTATCAGTTGGCAGTTGTTGCAGTGTAATTGTAGAAGTCTAAGGCAGGTTATTGAGTTGGAAAAGTTCAGCCAGCTTTAGGCCACATTTAGAGAATATGAGCCACAGATTAATTTTTTATTTGTACTTCACAAATAATGTCATACTTAATATCTTTGTTTGGGTGAAGAGATATAAAAAAAACCCACCTGCTGATATTTCTTCTTTCTAATGTGTTTCATAAATTTACAGAAGTATGTTGATGTGATGCTTGAGGATAAGGCTGTGGTGCACCGGGCCTCTGATGGCTGTTAGCACCATGGACTCCGAGTCAGCGCGGACACCTCAGACCCAAGCCCTGACAAAAGGAGGCCATTCCCTGTTGTCTGCTGGCATTCTGACCGCCAGGTTTGGACCTCAAGGGAAGCACTATGTTTGCGGTTCCCTTGCAGCTTTTACCAATATATTGTTGACCTTTCCAATCCAGAAAGTCCTCTTCCGCCAACAGCTGCATGGCGTGTTGGCCATTGATGCGGTGCGACAGCTCCAGAGGGATGGACTGAGGAATCTTTATCGGGGCTTACTTCCCCCACTTCTCCAAAAGAGCACTACAGTAGCCATCATGTTTGGCTTGTATGAGGACTTCTCTAGAGTCTTACTAGACCATGCTGGGAGCAGTGGCGTGCCAGAGCTGATTACAAGAAGCTTTGCTGCAGCTTTGGCAGGAACTGCAGAGGCCATCCTTACACCGTTTGAGCGTGTGCAAACTCTCCTACAAGACCACCGGCACCACGGGCGCTTCAACAACACAGCACACACCTTCCGGACACTTGTGACAGAGTATGGTGTGAGAGAGTGCTACCGTGGCCTCGTGCCCATACTACTGCGCAATGGCCCTAGCAATGTTCTCTTCTTTGGGCTCAGGGGACCCATTAAAGAGCAGCTCCCAGAAGCTACTAGCAAGGCAGGTAACTTGGTTAATGATTTTGTTTGCGGAGGGTTGCTGGGGGCAGGCCTTGGCATCATGTTCTACCCGTTAAATGTCGTCAAATCGCGGGCTCAGTCTCAGGTGGGTGGAGCCTTCAATCCTTGCAGAGAGGTGCTGTTAACAGTGTGGAGAGAGAGGGGTGGCAGTATAGCCATGCTGTTCAGAGGAGCCCACCTCAACTACCATCGCTCTCTTCTCTCCTGGGGGATCATCAATGCCACCTATGAGCTGCTGCTGAAGCTCTTATGAGAA
This sequence comes from Pundamilia nyererei, assembly GCF_000239375.1. Classification (NCBI taxonomy): domain Eukaryota; kingdom Metazoa; phylum Chordata; class Actinopteri; order Cichliformes; family Cichlidae; genus Pundamilia; species Pundamilia nyererei. The sequence continues at coordinate 11,686,828 of NW_005187402.1, read as the reverse complement.
GAGGAATGGAGAGGAAAAATTCGATCTAGATTGGAAGAGAAAGTGTTTTAAGGGAGGGGTGTTGAGCGGAGGAACAGAGCCAGTCTAAAGTGACAAATGAGAGGTTGTAAAGTAAAGTCGGTGCACTTGCTGTCCAACATTTCCAGAACTAAAAGATAACAGTAAAGTTGTACTTCTGACTGGGGCCAACAGTCACTGTAAGATAACTGCCTGCTATTGTTACTTTCTGCTGTTGTCAAAGTGTTAAAAGCAGGCAAGACTTGTGCCAGGGTCCAGTTAATATGCCCGTGTTTGGTCTGTGTTGTAAAGTTTGAGGACGCACACAAAGCTCCATCAATCTTTTTCAAAGATTTAAAAGGAAACTTTAAAACTTGAGTGATTTCCTGTTTTGTGGGAGAATCCCTCTCTGTGGACATGCTGTTTGCTGTGATGTTTGTTTGACCAAGAGCGCCGCCTCCTGTGAAGATAAGTTCTGCCACTTAAACAGTTTTGTGCTTTTTCCCCATGTTTAGAGCATTGTTCTTGTGCTCACCAGTTCAGATTGAAGTAAGACATAAGAAGGCAAATGTTTAAGTGACTGTTGAAATCAGTATTATCAGTGCACAAAGTCTAGGAATTTTCAACAAAAGGAACAAAGAAATAAGAAGGTTTTTTTTCCCTTTTTTTCTATTTTTTACAACAGAAAGGTCTCAGTTTTCACACGTGAGTCAGTTAATTGACATTTTTGTTAAATAATGTTTTGTCTTGATTTATTTTCTGAAGTGCTATTGCCAGTGTGTGGGGTTTTTTT
>NW_005187402.1:11659270-11685947 GCF_000239375.1 Pundamilia nyererei | reverse complement strand
TTTTTTTTTTTTTTTTTTTTTAATTGAAATACAGGGAGGAAAAAAAACAGTCTTGATGTGTAAGATGGCAAATAGGAGAAGAAGACCTGTGGTTGAGTTCTGCATCACTACTGCTCTTTTATTGGCTATGAGACAAATGTTCCTCACTGGTTGTTTCCTTTTTTAAAACTTACTGCCATTTATTTTATTTATGTATCTCTCCCCCCTTTTGCTCTCACTTTAATATCTTCTCTTGTCACGCTTGCTCTCCCCTCTGTCTGTAACATCTGTTGACATAATGGGCTCAGATTTCAAGCTTGAGTAGCTGCAGTCACCATACTGCAGCTCTTGCTGAGTTCGACAACCCGAAGAGGAAAGGCATGCCGCTTGCACACTTGAGAGAGAGGCTTCATAGTAGTGGCACAGAGAGAAGACGGGGACAGAGGGTAATGTTCAGTGGCACAAAAAGCTCAAGCTGCCATGTAAATGGATCACTCGGCCTATTTCTTCAAGTCTTTTCATTCTAATATTCTCTTCAAAAGTGTATCAAATAACGCTGTTTATCACTTTCCTGAAGCAAAAGTTTCTGGATCACTACGAAAATGAAATGTCACGTTAGTAATTGTGCTAAAATGTTTTAAATCTCAGTTAAAACCTGAATAAATACAGAAGTACTTCAGGAAAAATGAGCTGACTGTCATTTTTTCACCTAGAGAGAAGAAAGATTTTCCTTTACGTAACTGAGACACACATATGTTATGAAACAGTTTTTGTGTCTGTTTTGTGACCTCATTGCTCTGTACCTATGAGTCATACAATGATAATGTGTAAACTATTCGACCTGTTTTTCCCGTTTATTAATTATAATCCCTTCTTTGTAAGTGACAACACTTATGCAATGTGCGTAAGTGTTGTCAAGGATTTTTGTTTAAAAGAAATGACATCAAGTCAGCACTGTGAGACTGAGTTTTGGGTCAGCGCAGAGTACCACTTTCTAGCTTACTGTGTCAAGAAGTCTGACAGCAGATGATGATCAGATTAAGGACAATCTGACAGAGGGACTTTAGATCAAGAAGCGCTGAACTGCTGTTGCTTCAAAGCCTCTCAGCTCTCTTTGCACCACATCAAGTGTCCTTCTGACTGCTGTCTTAGATTAAATCTAACTTTTTTTTATGTGCAAATTTATCTAAAAATCCTTTTTAATCATAGTAGCACAAATATTGCTTGAACTCTGCTAATTGGCTCTCCACATAGTTTGAAGACCAGTACCAAAAAAGCAAAAAGGGGAGGGGGTGGCCTCATGCATAGACCAACACTGCCATCTTGAAACTGTAGGAAATTAACACTGAAAAAACAATCCTACAATCTTCATTCGTTATTGTACTGTGCAGAAATCTTGAGCCACCCCTCATTTCTTTATACTATGCTTCCAATAAACCAGATTTGTTATATTGCTCTTGAGCAATCGTTTTCGGAAGCAGGGTGGGATCATCTTGATACAGAAGGGAGCAAAAGGCACCTAATAGCCAAATAATAGCTTTGCTATTTCTTCAAGAAGCCTGGAGAACCATTCCTGAACACTACTTAAAGAATTTACTCTACTAAGAGAGTTCACACTATGGTGACGAATGAAGGTGGTCACACCAAATGTTGACTTTCAAGTTCACTAGAATTGTACAAACTCAGTTTTTGCATTTTATGCTGTATGTTTCATGTATCTTTACATACATTTCAATAAATTGTTGCACCAATTTACAGTTTTCCTTGCAACATATAAAGAAATAAGGGGTGACCCAAGACTTTTGGAGTTGGAGCGTAAAGATGGTACAGAGGCTATGAGATTCATAAATATTAGTTTGTCTGCTGAAGTGAAATATTCACCATGGGGTTGAATATCGGTGTGCAGTGATATCTCTTATGATCTCATAAATAACACTCGATATTTGTGAATGGAGCTTCATGAATTGCTTGTTGGTAAATGAAAGTACACACAGTTCCCAAATATTCAAGACAGCATTATTAAGGTCAGTGTTTCATTTATTCCCAAACAATACATTTCTTGGTACACTAACTTCATGTTTTATGTGGGGATGGAAAAGTGGCTGCTTCTGTAGAAACACAGTGGACTCTCTGACTATGAAATGCTGTTCATACAATGTTCCCGTACAGGAAAGAGTTAGTGACACAGGCACTCTTTACTGATGGAGCCAGCCTAATGAACAACAGGAGACCCTCCTGAGACACAACGTCTTGACGTTAGCATGGTGATGGCTGCACAACTACCTTAACAAAATTTCCCTCAGTCATCAGTCTGGAAGATTAAATACACTACCTTTCCCCTCACCAGCTGTTTCTCAGCACTTAAGCAGTCTTTATTTCAGCTAATCCCCTTATCATATTTGAATAAGCAACCGCTGACTGATTTGGCTTAATTAGCTTCCTGTTGTTTGTAGGTGGCTCGAGTAAATCCTTCAAATCGGATGGCGTCATGTGATATGGAGGAGCTGATAAGTGAACACTGTACATCAGCAAACCGATTGAGCAACGTAGTCCTTTTACTGAAAGTTCACAGACATCAGTATAGACAGAAGTCTTTATATTGACAAAATGCTAATGCCATGCAACCTTGCAAAATGTTGCATTCCTTAATGCAGAAAGTTTTCCAGAAACAAGACAAAAACCAACATTCCAAACAAAGAAAGCATCCATTATATTCAAGCAAACATAATGCAGCTGCTGTTTGTTTTTAATGTTAGCGCAAAAAAACCACCGGGTTTTTTGGGGGGGTTGAGGGGTTTATGTTTGCATAGCCATAAACTAAAGTAGGGACAGAATAGGACACAGAGATATAAATGTATATCTACAGTTCTGACCCCAGCATTGACCATCAGCCCATCCATCAGTCAGTACTCAGTTAATAAAGTGGTGCACCCAAAGACGAAACAATGGCAGGGAACAGTTGTGGCTCAGTGTTTTAAGACTTTGGATCTTTGCTACATCTGGATAGAGTTTAACAGTCACTCTTGTGCCTCGTCAAAAAAAAAAAAACTACATAAATAAGGTCCCCTGTTTGGGTGGACCTCACCCACACATTCCCAGAAAATATATACTGTATGTAGTGTCCTTTGGATGAAAACTAGAGTAATATTATAATACTGCATACGATTGGGTAATGGGGTTATATCCAGGAAGCATTCACACAAAGTCAGATATGGACCGGGAAGGGGCAGAAAAACAGTTTACACAAGGGTACATGTCTCAAAAAAAGGTGCAATCTGTAACAGTCAAAAGTGCTCTCCCTGCTGTGTAATGGTATAGTCGTGACTGTAATGTTGAAAAACTAAATCCTTACAAAGGTGCAAAACCTGCACATATAAAACAAATCAGTTTATTACTATATTTCGCAAGTGAGATACAGAATAGTTCCTGTAGTTTGTCAGTAAACGTACCGTAATCATAAACGTAGAAAATGACAATTTACAGATTACACCTTGTGGAGTGGAGCAATATTTAAAGCAGCAAAAAGATAACGTAATACTGTCTCAAAGGGGAGGGGGAAAAAAAAAGTTCCAGTGACATCCATAGTTCTTTTTTTCCTCACCAGAGACCTGCCAGTCACAGATCATGGTGCAAATATTGTAAAAATAAATACATAAATACATACATGGGTAATTCATCATTACATACATACACATATTGTATCATAAAATAAGAGAATTATGAGATAATTATAAAATTCATATGTACAAATGCATAGTCCGTATGCGTCCAAGGAGAGGTTTAGCAACGAAGTGACATCGCTTCGTTTTAGGGGTGTGTTTGGTGTTTGTGTTTTAATGTGGGTGTGTGTGTGATGTGTGTGCTGTGGTGTGGTGTGCATGGCACTTACTGTACAAGAACACAAGCGTTACACACCAGATAGCTCTGTGCTGCTTCTTCTTGTCTTCACCTCTAGAGTCAGTGCGTTATTAGTGGGTAAAAGTTCACAGATCAAAATTTTAGAGGTACATGTCCGGGTGTGTCCGAGGGCTCTACCGTGGGTGTCCGGAAGAGCTGAGTGAGTGCGAATACAGACGAGATGAGCACAGTGCATCGTTTGGCTAGCAGCCTTACCCCGTCGCCCTCTCCCTGACCCTGTACGGTCCCATTGACGCCCCCGCTCCTACCCACTGCCCCAGCGCCAGTTCCAGCTGTCTCAACAGCCCCAACAAACTCCCGATACAGCCCCACTATCTCTTTCAGCTTGTCCATGGCCTCTTGGCCATCATTGTCCTCAACTTTTTGAACCAGATTTGTATTATGGCACATGTCACAACCAGTGCAAGGGTTTGTTTGCAGACAGGCTGCCGACAGCTGTACCAGGGCACTAAAACTATTGGATAAAGAACGCAGGGCTTCATCGGGCGCCCAGCCTACCCGCGTGGCTCGTTGACATCCAGATGCTAACCGTCGAGCCTCAGCCTGAAGAAGACTCCTCTCGGCCTCTGTCATGGTAGCAGGTGTCATCCTATTACACTTTAGGCTTGCTTCTGGGGCAGGGCTGTCTTCGGTTCCGTTATGATTTAGATCAGGCCCTACTTTTAACTTTGTGCTATCTTGCTTTGCATCTTGGCATGATGTTTGCTCTGTTTGCTCAGGTGCACCTCGTTCTAAGACCAGAAGAAGCTGATCTATATCGTGACGCAGAGAGGCAAAGCCGCCTTTCAGCCCACCATAATTCTTGTTAGTTAGGGAACGAAGCGAGCCGCCGAATGAGGTTGTGGGTGAAACTGGACACGAAACAAGAGGACTGAGTTCAGAAGAGGTCGTAGAGAAAGTAGACAGCGGGCGAGGGTTGTCCCTCAGCAGTGAAAGAATATTGGGTTTGAGAGAGGGTGTTGTTGTAGGAGATGGGGCAGGTGCCGGCTGGACAGGTTTGGGGCGTATGCGACGGGAGAACTCATAAACTGTGAGCTCATCATCAAAGCTAACGCCATCCTCTGTGTCTCCGCTGAAACAGTTGGCGTAAACAGTGCGGCAGCCACAAGCCTCCCGGTGTTGCTGTGGAGGAGTGCTGTCTGCCAGTGAGGAGGTCGGTGAGTCACCTCCAATCTCCATGCTGGACACACCTCCCAACCCGACTGCTGAGTGAGACCGCGATTGAGGCTGCTCTGATGAAACGCTGCTGCTACGTGCAATATTTTCTCTAAAACTTAGATTAGGGTGGGAGCCGTTTGTTCCACTGGCCTTTTTCATGTGTGCCGACAATTCTTGGGCCTCTTTGATTGTTGCTATGACAACTTCAGCTCCATCATCTAAAATGGTCCCTTTGATTCCTGATTTTGAGGGCACACTCTCTTTGTCCTTGACAGGAGTTTTGTTTAGGTCTGATAAGCCACTGGCTACAGACAAACCAGAGCCAAATCCAGATGTGTCGCCATTGATGGAACTAGTGGACGGATAGTCCAGAGTTCCTAATATCTCCTGGGAACGGGTCATGTACCAAGGAAGGGCCTGAATCTTCCCTCTCAGGGCTGAGGCAGGTAGCCTGCCTCCTAGACTGGAGGAGCTGGTTCTCAGGTCAGATCCTGAACCAGATCTTCCAGATTCTCTGCTTTCTAGGCCCCCTTTAGAATTGGTTGAGGTCAGCGAGGTGGTAACTGTAAGAGGTGCATCTGTATTTTTGGGTGAAAGGCTCTCGTGGCTCAGAGAGACCCTTCTAGGTCCTGACTGGATGCTCCCATTACGACTGCTCCAAGGGTGAATTCCATTTGGAGTACTGACGCCATCCTTACAGATCCCTTTGCTTGGATCAGTAGGAGAGACGGGAGAGCTGGCAGGTAGCGATAAGGGGTGACGATTGCTTGGTGAAGTGGGTTTGGGAGGCACTGGAGGGGGTATTGTTAGCTTAGTTCCTGAATTAGAGCGAGTGATTGGGGTTAGGCTTGCTGGCCTCTTTGTTAGCAGGTCAGTTCCACTGGTTTTCCCCTCAGCTTCAGGAATTTGCGATTCATCAAGAATGTATTTTTCTTTTTTGGAAACAGCACGCGCTCCATTTTCTAGATCTTTACTTTGTTTTGTGCTGCTTTCCTGTCTTTTTGTCTTTTCTTCATCTTGTGATAGTGATTGCTTGCTATATCGCACTGCTGTGATCAAGGATGACGACATAGGCAATCCACCTGATGTGACCGACTTGAACTCCATGGTGTCCGGCTCCATTTCAAGGAGTTCCGACGACAAACGTCCAGAGGCATCTCCATTGCATTGGGCATATGATCTCCCATGCTGGGGAGACTTGGGAGGAATGATCTGAGGTTTTGGAGGCAGCTGTGGTTTCGGTGCCAATGGTGGTTTGACCTTAACATCAGGTTTCTGTGATGGCTTTGAAGGACTGCCTTGCTGGTTGTTGAGTTGATTCGAAGGGGCTTTAAGTGTATCTGCTTCTTTCTTGGCTTTATAGGATTGGCTTTTATTGGCAAGTGGAGATGACGGCTCTTTCCGCGAGACAGCTGGAAGACTGTTCCAGGTTCCACTTAAACGATTAGCATTGCGTCGGTCAGCCAGCTCTGCATCTGTGAGAGAATGAGAAAAATGAAATGAAAACAACAGAAAGACAGGTATTAATGGACCGACACACATCTTCTCACAATTGTCCCGTCTCCTTTCAACATATCGTAGTCACAGTGCTGTCACATGTCACCAGTACACAGATAAATATACCATCAAGGGACTAAGTTATCAAGCATGCTGTAAACAAACCTGAGAGATCAGGAACTGGAGGAGTAAATCTCTCTTGTGCATCGAAAAACTCATCCTCAGAGTCTGAGACATTGTCTTTGACCAAAAGATTCGGCTTGGGGTTGGGTGAAGGTGTCAGAAACATGCTGTCTTCATCCTTTGACAGGCGGTTCTCAGCCTTTCCTGCTTTGCTCCCAGGAATTGAACTTGTTCTTACTGGGACTTTGGGAGGGGTCTTTTTCTTTCTTTTAATAGGTGATCTTTGAAAGGGTATGCTGTCAATCATTCTCAAATCTCTTGAACTAGGAATCTTAGAAATACGTCTAAGTGTCTCAGCGCCCCGATCTTCCTCCTCTTCATCGTCATCATCGTCATCACTGGTAGCCCCAGGCGGGCTTGGTAGGAAGTCAGACTTGGAGAGGTCAGCAAAGCAGAGGCAAGAGTTGTCATTCCCACGGTAATTGAGGTTAGTGGGTCTACGTGGCCCTTGATGGCGTTTTGGCTCCAGGAGGTAGGGGTGGTGAACATCAAAACTCGGAACATCCTCGCCTACGTGCGGCCCGTGAAGGCGAGATTTGGATTTGCTGGCAGCACTGCTCTCCTCAAGTGCAGTGCTCAAGGAACTGCTGGACAAGCTGGAGAAGCTGCTGGTGACTCGCAGGTCAGTGTGGTACCAGGAAGAGTCCAGGTTCATTTCTTCATCCATAACACTGAATTTATGCAGACCACTTCCTGTTGCTCCTCCTTCATCTGGACTCTCATTTCCTTTACCTTCTGTTGTCACTATTATCCTCACTTCCTGTTTGCCTTTGTGCTCCTCTCTCTCTTTTCTTTCTTCCTCTCTCCTCTTCTCTTCCTCCTCTCTTCTCCTCTCTTCCCAGTCCTGACTTGCTGGGTCTGGGCGTTTGTAATTCTGAGAATCCATCGGGTCATCCTCGTCTGTTGAGTCGTCTGAGTCACTGCAGCAGCGAGACACATAACCTAATAAAACCCAGAAAGTGCACAAACACCAGACAAGCATTGCGAAAGCTGTGTTAGTGCATTCATAAAGGAGAATAATATTTAATTTTTGATAGTAAAAAAAAAATATGACATCTTATCTTTTTTTTTTTTATCCGTATCCGTACTGGATGGTGACATAAGTAAACATGTGAGGTGAAAAAAAGGCTATCAAAAAGGCCAAAGCCAGAAAGTCATACGTTTTAAGTGAAACAGTTTTTGCTCACTTGATAGGGATTCATAGCACACGCCCTCTATTACGGCGAACCTCCCACACACACCTTCTTCAGCAGGAATCCGGTGCACCCTCACTTTTGGGCGCCCCAGACGGAAGACGTTGACATTGGGATCCACCAGGAGTTTGCAGTAGCCTCCCAGCAGACACCCTAAGTCTTTGGCTGCCAGAGAGTCCATCAGTAAGGCAAATGGCTGAGAGGGGGAGGGTATTGCAGAAAAAAGGTAAAGTAGTAGTGTTTAAAGCCAAAGGGTAAGAGGGGAAAAGCGATGGAGTGGGAGAAAGAGGGAGAGACAGTCACCTTTGCATTCATGAATTAACATTATATATAGCTAGCTTTAGGCTGTATACTGTTATATATCGCATGTATAGTAGAGAAAGAATGCTTGACCTATATTTAGTGTCATGTTCATGAATATAGTGTGGTGAATGAATATCTGTGCCACGTCTATATGTTTACGAATAATACAGCCTTGCAACTCGATGAACATGTATATCCCACCTAAGGCCCCCTCACCTTCATGTCATGCAGCGAGATGCGCAGCAAGCTGACTTTGTCCGACTCCGTGAGCAGCTCCACTCGGCTGATGCTGCTGAACTCAACCAGCGTAGAGATCACGTTGAGCTTGTGGTTGATGACCTGACTCATCCCATACTTGGCTCCCACCAGCAGCGTGACCAGCACTTCCCTGTCCTGAAGCTGGAAGGAGAAGGAAGAAAGGAAATAAGTGTTGCAGTCATTTTAATTGGTTGCAATTTCCATCGTTTAGCAAATGGATCCACCAATTTACATGAGGCCTTTAGCCCTTACCATCATTGTGGCTGTGTACGACCGTCCCCCATAAGAAATGAGCTCTCCCAGCTGAGTGAGGTAGGCCAAACGAGCCTGATTGGCAGATATTACCTATAACACCACAGAGAAGATATACAGTATGAGCAAGACAGACAAAAAAGGCGGTGGGTGGCATTACCCAAGCCTGATACTGACTATTCACCTTTTTAATTAGCCTCCTACTCAGCATCTATTTTTCCTCCAAGCTGCTGTTCTTCCATATACCGCTTTAAACCTTAGGAAGATTAGCAGTCCTCATACATCTCAGCTAAAACGTAGCCTGAAGTCACTGCTGTCACTATGTGTCTCTTTACACCTCTCACATTTTCCTTCCACTTATCCATTTACCTTCTGGCGTGGCTCTAGCAGGGACTGGATCTTTTTGAGGTGGTAGCTAATGGCTTTCCTCAGGTCCTTCTCTCTCATGTTGCCCAGCAGCGTAGGAGAGATGAAGCTGTCCAAGCCGAACTCCTTCCTGTCAACGCCACATTTGCAGAGGCATGAAAGTACTCAGTGAATAAAATGTTACAAAGAAATGCATGAAAAGTGAAAAGAGGTTGTAATGTAAGGACAAAGATACACTTAATATCGGAAGTTAAATTCAGAAATTTCACTGAGCTTTATTTCTTTAAAAAAACAAACCAAAAGAAAAAAAAAACTACCAGTAGATATTACTAAACAGTCATAGTTCAGCTTTCGGTCCCATTAATTGCAAGTTGTCTTCACAATTATAACTTGTGGGATAAGTACAGAAATGTACAGATAACTGCTCTGTACTACAATATATACAATGTACAACAATGTATGACAACCAGGCCGCAATCCTTAGAAAAAATGGATGTTTGCTTTGCATTTTGAGACACTTCCACTCTCAAGTAATGGGGCAAATATCCTCCACACACCCACTAAACCTCTCCCATCACATTAATAGATTAGGCATTTAGTGAGCTGCCTCATCCTAGACAAATCACAGTAATTGCAGCAGTGAAAAAATGTCAAGGCCCTATTACTCAAAACCTATAATGAGAAGTACCACAATTACAGTGTCCTACTAGTGTGACCCCTAAACGGAAACTCTCCCACGCGTATGACTCACGTAATACTCTTGACTGAGGTTCTGGTCTGTCCACAACTATCTAGTCTCTCATGCATGTGCAGGGCTGCCAGGCGGAGTGCAGTGTTGCACTTCATCTCCACCGCGAAACGCTCCCGTAGCACATCGCCAACACTCTGCAGGCAGAAAGAATCACAGTTTTAGTATTACATAATACACACGCACCTTACAGTGACCTGATTTTTGTCCCAGCATACTCTGCATGTCCGACATTGCAAAGCACGTAGCTCATCAGCATATCTGTAAGTAAACCAGCGACCTGACACTGACAGGGAAAACACAATCGGCGAAGACAATGAAACAGTAAATTGGCGTGACATGAGCGGCACTCTCCACTGCTTTAGTGAGCAACAAAAACACGCACAGGCCACATGTAACAATATCAAGACTTAGCATCATCAGAGCAAGTATGTAACTGCTTTGTACAAAAGAAGGACTAAAGAATGTGAGCAACGTGTTATAGGGATAAGGCCATGAAGCTATAAGGAGGGGCTGCATGTTGACTTCAGAGCTACTTTTGCAATATTTTCGAAGAATTTCAGAGCACACTCAGCATAAAGTGGGTACAAAGTTTTATTTTCTGTACATACGCAGAGAAAGGACCAAAGTCTAATTGCGAAATAATTCAGAGCAAAAGTCTCTGAGATAAACAATGCATGACCGTAATGGTGACAACAAATAAAGGAGCTTCTCTGACCTGTAAAAAGAAGTACTCAAAGGCAGAGGGGTCATCCTGCAGTAGGTCTCCTGGGTCTCTGGGGATGAAACAAACCCTGAACAGACACCTGTAATCGTGGGAGTCTTTCTTTTGCACCACCTGGTGAAGACAAAAGATAGAGGTGGAAAGTTGTAGCATTTAATCTTCATACATATCTACGAGATATCTCCACATGGATTCTTTTCCTTCACCCTCTGAATGAGCTCATCTTCATGCAGTAGCAGCAGTTTGGTGATGCTGTACTGTTGCTCTAGCACCAGGGCGAAGTACTCGATGGCCCGGATGGACAGCTTATCCTTCAGAGTCAGAACAATGTCCTGGAATGACAAAAAAAACCAACAGCTCACACCTCTTAGACAAACATGTTTCGTCCCACTCCACTGAGGGCAAAGGGACAAAGCTGATTCCCTGTCTCAGATTTCCTTCAGCTGGGAAAACAAACAGAAATACAAAAGCTGCTGTAAAAATAATATCCTGCTCATAAAGACAGAAGCATGTACCTACTGATGGTGACTTACTGACCTTTTCATAATTTTCTTTTTCAGAAACAGTATCTCCCAATGAACTACAACTGTTATAGCCAACCCACACTGTGACACCTTTGGGGGAAATCATACCTTAGCTTCTGGTGCACTTAATTTCAAAATAGTCCCACCTGGTCCTACCAAGCATCTCACAGCTACATTCACCTGTGTGCTCCGTCTCGTGGTGGTTTTAAGAAACTGTGTGGGCTTTTTATTGGCTCATAAGAGGACCGTCTTGAGTCATTTCTTTATATGTTGCAAGGAAAATGGTAAGTAGGCGCAGCAATTTATTGTTATGTATGCAAACATACATGAAACATACCATATATAGGGCAACAATAGAGTTTATACAGTTCTAATGAGCTTGAAAGTCAGTATTTGGTGTGACCACCCTTATTCTTCACCATAGCCTGAACTCTCTTAGGTAGGCCTTCCTGTAATTTGTTTAAGTAGTCTTCAGTTCTCCGGGCTCCTTGAAAAACATTCAAAGCTGTTCTTTGGATGTTGGTTTCATTTTACTCAGTTTTCTGTGAAAATGATCCCTCACTGCTTCAATATTGTTGAGGTCCACGCTCTGGGGAGGCCAATCCATGACTGATAGACTTGAACTGTGTGTTGTTTTATATCGAGGTATGCTTTGGCAGTGTATTTGGGATCATTCACCATTGCTAATTGCTAACAGTTTACAGATGGCTGTAACTCCTGACCTCCTCCATACATATGAGGACCATTAGAACCAAAAATTTAAAACTTGGACACTGGTTTTCGGTCCAGCTCTTGTGTAGTTTGGTGTACCTCAGTCTTTTCTCCCTGTTGCCTTTCCTTATAAATGCCTTCTTGACAGCCATCCTTCTACTGAGACCATTTCTGATGAGGCTACAGTGAAGAGTAGATTAAGACCCTGTTTCCTCAGTTTCTTTAAGGGCACACTGCACACCATGGTGAGATATGCCTTGGTTTTGGCTAATTGTTTTTTTTGTTGGTGCAAAAATACTATTTTATGCCAGTCAAACTGTGTTATCTTCTCATAGATTGAAATTCAAATTTGAAATTGGTCTATTCCAAATTTTCCGTTGTGTGTAAAGACACAAGGACTAGACTGAATATGAGTGAAAAAGTCCTTTATAAACCCAGAAGAACTATTTCTCAAGACTACGCTAAAAATAGCTGTTGTCAGGCTTCTTATTACTGGGGCACACTGCTGTTATGTAATAAAAATGTCAACCATGAATGATGTAGGGATCTCTTGGGTCACTTAGTTACTATATCTATCAAAAGATAAACAAGTAGCAACTCTTGTGTCCATCAGGCCGATGAGCGAGCTACTTTCAGCTGTTCTCCTATTCACGAGGGCTTCCAGAGCAGGTAATTTTGCGTGTTTGATATGGCCATTTCTAACATAACCCTGGATGGATTTGCCCCATTCCTCCTGCCCCAGGATCACACCCCCCTTTTGCTGGTTAGGCGAACGTGTAACGTACTATACAATGGAGCCACTCAATGAAGCCACCAAGTAAAAGCTCTAAATGCTCTTTTCGGGTAAAACTTTCTAACTAGGCCGGTAATCCTGTTTATTACATACCTTGACGGTGGTGTTGTTGTCGAACTTGAAAGCCTTGGTCTGTCCGTTCTCTAAATAGACTTTCAGAACATTGGGCAGGAAGAGAAGAGAGTTTCCCTGGTGGAAAGAAGTGAGAGATGTGGTCAGACAGAATCGATATCAGATGAGAAAAGATCAAATATTAAATGATTGCAAGAAATGTTAGCCCATAAGCTCTAATGAAGAATATTTCATTATGTGGAAGACTGTGAATTGACTGCTGCTTGTAGCCTTACAGTAAATGCTTGTTTTTTGTTTGGCAGCCTCCTTCTGTATCAGATAAGGTTTTCTCACCTGAGTGTGCCCATTGACCACCACCTCCTCTGCAAAGCGCACTTTAACTGGATTACTCCTCAGACGAGCTCTCTTCTCTGCTGACATAATGGATGACTTGGGATTCTGTAGCACACACACACATCAGCACCATTACTGTACATGAAGGATGAAGCATGGGCTAAGACACACATGAGTAACACTGACGCCAGCAGGCTTTAAGATGCAAACATTCAGAGCTGTACTCAGACGGTCGATACATACATCACAGCACAATGTAAAGTGCTTAATCCAGTCAGAAGAGGCAAGCTAAGAGTCACATGCTTGGGAGCACACAGACAGCTTATGTTTAAATGAGCGATGGCATACAGACTGTGTAGCGAGGAGCTCATTAATGTCTTCTTTGTACTCACTGTCATGTGCCGCAGGATAGTCACATTGATACAATCCTCCAAGTTCCTGAACACAGAGAAGAAGCATTCATTCACACAGACGGAGGAGGGATCATAACCTTTCTGCTCAGCTATTAAGTCAGCATCTTCTGCTCTGACCTCTACCGCTAACTCACTAAGCCTTCTACACCCGCAGTCACACATGAATCAGCGTCAAAATCCCAGAAAACAACTGAAATAATTGTCATTGGTTTCTTTAATGACTGTGAAAAACGAGAATAGAATTTATTTTGAATTTTCTCTAATTTACACATAATCGAAAGTACACATACAGGTTGAATTATATACATACAGTCCCTTAAATCTACAGTTTTCTAAGAAGGAGAATTTGAGATTTACACAAGCTGGAAAGATTTCTAAACAATCATCGATCATAAGTACAAATTATTGAGATGTGTCACCACTTTGGTCTGGAAGTAGACCCAAACTGTCACTCTCAAACAAGAGGAAATTGGTGAGGATGTTCAGGAAAAACCCAAGACCCAAGGCTCAATCTTGAACTGATAACTGCTGAAACACCTTGAACTGAGAGGGTGGCGACCAAGAAAGAGGCAGCTGCCCACATAGACAAGCCAAACACTTCAAAAGTAGTTTTGGAATGGAAACCAGACCATTTATATTAACTCTACCAAAAAGACTGTTCAAATATCCAGAATCATGCCAGAAGATTGTGGATTGATACCTAAAGCATCTCGTTGAAGTACAAGTTGCAGAAGGGACATTTAACCAAATATTAGTTGGGCTATATATTTGAGCCTGTGTGGATACCACTGATCCTGTGTGATTTAGAAAAATGGAAAATAAATTCGATTTTTTTGCACCCAATTCTTGCTTCAAAAGTCTTTAAAGGCATTAATTCAACCCTGGAAATAGTTGAATTAAATAAAGTTCAAATAAAATATTAAAAGCCCCAAATTACCCTGAGATTCATGCCCATGATGAGTGCATGGAAACTTCTGACCACAACTGTAGATAGATAGATGGATCTCCTCACCTTAAGACATTTTCCACCTGCTCTTCACTCAAATCCTCCATCGCTGTATCATTAATCTGCAGCACCTGGTCCCCTGGGAATAGTATCCCATCTGCAGGACTTCCTAAACACACGCATTCCCATCAACACACACACACAGATGCACAAATTCACACAATGAAAAGAGTGAGTGCTTGCATAAAACAAAAAAACCCACAGCTGCGTACGTGGAGACAAAAGGGAAACACACACACACACACACAGAATGACACACATGCTTGTTCAATATGGCTGACTCAACAGCGTTCGGCTGAGCTCTCCGGGACGTGAAGGGTTAAGGTTATTCTGGGTGTCTTCCAGCCCGGCTCGGCTCTGCTTTCTGTAGCTATTTATACTCATTTGTCTTCAGGCAAGCGAGCACGACTGAGGCACAGCAGTTTCAGCTTACTCTAACACACAAGCACGCAGACACGCTGAGCATCTGTGCACGTAAACACACGCACCCACAAATTTTCACACACCCAGTCTGCCTGGCAAAGCCCCGTCTGTCCCTGATTTGTGACCCACTGAAGGCAAGTCGTACAGCATGGCAAGCTTTTGCACACAAACACACACACCCAAAAGCCAAAGTCCCCTCCTGTTAAGCTTTCATAATAGCGATTCCTCCTCTTCCTCTTTCTACCCTACTTCATCATCCTTCACTTTCCTTCAGCATCTACCAACATGGCCTCTCTGACTATTCCCAATCCCTAAGTGTCACCAACTGTTCATCCCCTCTCTACTTTCTGTACACTTTCACGCTCATTACTTTGCTTTCTTTAGCCATGTTTGCACTTTGGTTGTGTATTTCCCTCTGGGTCTTCCTGCTGGCATCTTCTCTCTCAATTAAATCTTGTCTTCTGTTATCACTTCCCTCTCCCTATCTCATTCGTCTCTCCTTTTCCTTGGCAGCAGCTACAGCGCTAGTGGCAGGGTGGGACCCTCCTCACTGCATTTATCAGCTTATTTTACAGGATAGACATAAAGTAATGGATCAGCATCTCTCCCTCTCTCTCCCCTGCACTCTGTCTCTCTTTATCAGTCTCTCTATCCCCCATCAAAGTTGCATAAATGAAAAGTGATTGAATTTAGAAAGGATGAGCAGGTGGCTCTGTTGTTTTCGTGGCTTCTCTGGCACCGTGCCCCGGGGCCTGAATGCCAGGAATGTGTGTGTGCGTGTTATGAGTGTGTGAGAGAGATAGAGAGAGAGAGTGGTAAAGTGTAAATATGCTTGCTGCACGCAGCGAAAATTGCATAAAGCAGGTGGCAATTTGGTAACGCTAACTCACAGCCACTGCACGGCCGATGTACCTGTGGCGATGTCCCTGACCAGCAGGGGTGCGTTTGTGGTGAGGGTGAAGCCATGTCCAGTGCTGCTGTCCAGGACCGGGTCCCTGGTAATCTGCAATGTCAGCTTGGCCTGGAAGTTCTGATTGGACAGACTGTTGGAGCGCTGCGACCTCCCATCGCCTAGCAACCGCTCTCTGAGGAAGTCAGACAGGGTGATGGGTTATCCAACTGGAGGCGACGACAGCCATGAAGAGATACTATGTATTCAAGTAGTGTGTTCAAAGAGGAGAAAGTTTACTTTTTGCTCTTCCAGATCACGTTTCTTATTTGTTCCACAGTGACTGCTGATTAAAACGTAGCACAGAAATCCTGTAAAGCGAACCTTCTCTGCGGTGTCACACAGTATTTCCGGCTCCACAGTTCAGACAGCTTGTATATATTTTAGGCCATATGCAGCCTCTCATTTCACTCACTGTCTGAAGACAACTTATTTTAGCTCCTCTACAGTTAAGTCAACTTTCTTCTGATTGGCTGTTCCTCACAAAAGTGGGGTTGCTACACCCACGCCGAGAGCTGCAGTAGAAAGAAACTTTCTAAAATCGAGTGTTTTGATCATTCAGGTCAGGAATACTCTCTATTTAACCTCTTTATTTAGAAACTTGTCTAAATGAACGTTAACCATCATAAGAGGATATATATAACCAAAGATAATGGAAAAGCATGCTAAGTTCACTTTACTGGTGTAAAATAACAGCATTTATTCAAGTCACAATAAATACTGTGGTGTACATTTACCTTGAACCTTTAACCTTGAACATTTTCAAGGCAATGGAAGGTCAAAATGAACCAAAGTGAATCTCAAAATGATATAGAATTCAAGGTGACATGTTGTTGTCTGTTCACTATTATTAAATTCACTTAATTTATAACTAGAGAAAAGTATCATATAATCACCTTTCAGAAGCTGTATCTGTTATTAACACTGATTAAATGACACCAACAGATTAACATACATCCTTGGCTTGAATGCACCCTGGAAATAGGTTTACTTTTGAATGAAAAAATGTCTGACGTTTTCACAAAGGCACATCAGACATTGACACTTTTATTGAATCGGTTTAGGTTTTGCTGTGATCTTTGAGTTTTACAACCTCAACATGATTAACAAAAACAGGCCGGGAGAATATTGTGAAAGATCATTGGCACCAACTTGATAGATCTTCGCTGTGTTTTGGTAACTAAGACCCCGTCACAGGGCAAAGGTCTCTCTGGCAGGCCTTCAACACCCTCTTTATGCAAAGCTTCAACACAAGTCATATGAGAAGGCTGGGGAGGACTAAAGCAAATAAATATATGAGATCATTTGTTCTGTCAGCTGTTGGATTGCTAAACAAGCTGCAGACCAGGGTAGTAGTACACAGTTTTTAACTGCGGACTTTCAGTGCATTTGCAGCTCTCTTTATGATTGCATTTAATGTATGCTTGTCGTTTATTTATGATGTGCAATGACAGTGATGACAACTATTTGTGAACCGAAATTCCCCTCGGGGACGATTACGAATATCCTTCTCGCCAGGAATTACCAGGAGGAAGTTTACTGGGATTTCTCAGCAACGCGTTCATTGCTGAGAATGAGTCTTAGCGGACAGCCAAATATGAAGGATTCTTGAAAGCATATTTGTGGTTTGCTGTGGGACAAGTTTGTGTATGAGAGAGGGACAGTCAGGCAGTTCGGGTTTGAATATGTACTTAGCTATGTGGCTCAGTGTGTGGGTGTAGGGAGGAGGTTTGGTTTGTGTTTGTGTCTTAGTGGGTCCATAACAGGTTGAGAAAGGCAGCTTCTTCTTCAGTTTTTGCCTCTTTTTGTTTTTCACGTGCTGTTTACCCTTTTTTTTTAGCTATTGCTAACTCACAATGAGTCAGTACCGTAAATTTCCTCAGCATGCTGAACAAATACACACCTGCACTTCCCACATTTTTCATTTTTGTGTCACTCAAGAATCTGGCACCAGGCTTAGACGTGCTTAAAGTTCCTCTTCCACTCTTTACACATTGTTTAGTTGTTTTTAGCATATAAGCATATTTTTTTTTAAATTCTGTCATACTCAGTTTCTTCCCATCAAAATCCACCCTCTAAACACCTTTGCACTGATTTCACCACAAAAACATCTTCCCCCTCAGCTCAGACTCCTTTTAATTCCGTACCTGCTAAGTGACTCTCGAGTGCGTCGTATTATTGTCCCCACCACCTGCTGCACCCGACTGGCCCTCCGAGCCGGAGACCTGCTCCTGCATCGCTCCTGCTCCTCCATTTATCTGAAGCGACAAAGAGAGAAAAGTGCATGAACACGCAGAGGAACAGGGAAACGTGGGAGGAAGATGAAAGGATTTGGTTGGAATAAATGAAACTGAGCTCAGAGCTCAGTTCTGTCTTTTTTGGACTGTGCAATCAGTGCGAGAATTGTGCTCCAGCTACATTTGCATCTAGGCCCTTTTTTATATGCACCGCATGCAGCCTGCTTCGAACACTATGAATAATCAGATGTGTGAGCAGAAAGCAAAAAAAAAAAAAGGCTGTGAGAGAAAGGGGTGGAGTTTAGTCAGCATGAGCAGCAAAACATGGCGAAATGACCTGATTCTCAAAAACAACAACAACTGCATCATCACACAATAAAAGGACTCACAAGTATGCCCCAGTATGAACGTTCACAACACCACCACTCTGCAGCTGTACATTTTCTGCTGAGCTTGCCCCTTAAACAAGGCAGTGGTGAGGACATAAAGAGCGATGGAGGGCTCTTTTTAACCCTGGGGAGTTCGACTGAACGCAAACCAAATCTCAAGACTTACTACGCCCCTCAAAAGGGTTTTGTTTCTTTCAGCCAATCAATACTCTGCAGCTGGAAGAGGCTTGTAGAGCGCCTGATAATTACTTGACAGCCTTTATTTGCGGCATGAAGGGGAATTAAGTTATGCTGAGTTTTGTTTTCAGCAGATACTCCCTCGTGATATACTTCATCTGCTGGGCGGTTTCACCCACTGAAAGAGGGAAAACAAAGGGGAAAATTTGGCAGGGACGGGAAAAGCAGTGACCTAGATCTGATCTGTTTGGCTAACGATGATGAATGCCCTCCTGAAACTTAATGATCCATACCTTGGCCTGGGGGAAACCAATCCAAGTGCTCGGTCTGACCGGCCTTCGGAAATATGGATCAAACTGCTGCATGCCAACAGTTCTGTGAAGAGCTTAAAAGAGGCAGGGCTCTGGCCGTCTGCCACACTTGTTCCTAGCATTTTAAAAACATGCCTGTGTCCAATAAATGAGGAAGGATGAGTCATTAAAGTAGGAATTACCTCACAGTACTTCTGAGTTATGTAAAAACAATGCATGTTGTGCTGTAAACGGTAGATATTAAGCACTACTACTGTGTGTAAAAGTACATCTATGGGATAGAATTTGTCTTTTTCTTCACATTCACCCACCTTTGCTTCAGTGTCTCTGCTGAATGGAGGCCAGCGCTGACTAGCCCTCCTTAATGGTAGTAAAACATGCAGTGTAGGTTTGTCCTTTAAGAGGATTAGAGGTACTCGCTCTGCACAAGCCCGCACTGGTCAGGGTGTCACTTTAGCACCTCCTGCTTATCCGGATAGAGCCAGATAAACATGGATGAAGAAGACTGAGTGAGAGTAGGTAGTAGACAAATGCACACGAGGAACCAAGTGCACTTAGTATTACATCTGCTCCCCCTTTGATCACTGGGAGAAACATTCACTATGTGTTAAACGTGCAGGTGTATGGATGGGCAAATATGTGCACGTTCAAGTGCTGGGTAAGATGATTCTTCCTCTCTTCTGTCTGTCATTTTCTCCCTCTTTCTCTCACCTTCATTGCCCTTGCAGAGTCAGGTAGTCATCTCCAGTGACAGTCTCTGTGGGCAGCACTTTTTATATACATACTGTACACAACCTAAGCACTGGAGCAACGAGTTTACTATCTTGGCGATCATCAACTGCAGCTCACATTTGCAGCTTTACTAGTAAAGCTAGTCTAGCAGATCCAAGAGGAAATACACTGTGACTGCACTTCCCTCATAGTTCTCGAAAAAAGGAGAGAAAGCAAACAGCCCGGTGTTTCACATTTTCACTGAAGACTCAGAGAGTGCGTGACTCACCGTGATGTAGCTTGTCTCTTCAAGACTCCGGAACAAACATACCCCCTCGCCCTCTGAGACATCAGCTCTGGGTAGGTTGAAAAGAGGTGGAGAGGGGTTGTTGCGATCATCAGGGCCGATGCCAATCTGGAGCTACACCACCTGTGCAGAGCAGAACACTATCAGGGAAACCTGTCAAAACACATCCACGTGACAAGTTTATAATTAGAATGAAGCAGGAAACAACCGGTTTCTGGGACTGATTAACCTCTATTAGCTCAATTTTTAACCTGTCCATTAAAAGAAAGTGAATTCTACTCAAGTAGTCAGTATACTTTCCTGTTAACGCATAAGTGTGTCAGGCAAAGCAGATGTGAGCATGAAACAAGTATCTGGTTGTGGTTTTCCAAAAAGGCTCCTCCTCTAGTCCCAGAGGCTCTCTCGCTCTCACCCACTGACTTTCTCTGCTCCTCCACAGCCTCAAAAGCTCATGGCGATGGAGAGAGGAGGCACTCCATCTCCGTCTGGTTGTCTAAATTAAAATTTCATACAGCCCAGTTCAGTTAACAGTTCAGTTAACTGGGTGTGCTCTAAAAGCAGAGAGGACAGCCTGTGAATCCCGATGAGCTGGAGAGAGAACCACTGCCAGGCAAACAGCGATCTTGGCCGATATTAAAAGGGGACAAGTCTTTCATGTGAACATCAGGGCAGATATGTTGGAAACTTAAGCCAGACTCTGGTTTTCAGTGGAAATGAAGGGCTTTGATGTGTACAAGGAGAAATTTGAATTAGGAGAAAACACTGGATAAACATTCTTGCTCTCATCTAAGGAAACCACTTTATTCTGCACTTGAATGTTGATCTATGATGTAAACGCTCATTCTTTGTTGCTTTCTTCTACAAGAGGGAGCAGAAATCAAGGAGCTGATAGTCCCATCACTGTAGCTCCTCCATCGGGCCCTGTGTCCCACACACAGAGCTCTTTCACGAGGCCCATGTGTCCCTCAGACAAGGCAGAGGAGGACCTGGACCCACACAGACTGCAGGGCACATGAATAATGCATGGGGCTAATGCAGCTAGCTCAGCCTCCAACCGCCTCCTTCTGCCACTTTGCCAACACAGGCCAGGAGAAGAAGAGCGAGCACAGAAGGAGAGAGGGCGAATGGGGGTTGGAAGCAGGGGGAGAAAGGAGTGCGGGGGGGTGGCTCTAAGGGGGCTGAGAAAAGGGGCAGGGATACAGAAAGAGAATTGGTCAGGGCAAAGAAAAGAAAGAAAGGACAGGATATTGAAGAGGGAAAAGAAAAGGGGGAGAGTTTTAAAAAGGGTGAAGAGGGCAGCACCAAAAGAAATGAGAGAAAGCTGCTGGAGAGGACGGGGAAATAAAGAAGAAAAAGTGGAAGGTGACAGAGTCCGTTCATCAGGAGGAGCGGGCGAAAGGGTGGTCAAGTGAAGGCGAGGTTTTTTACCACCGTTTGAGAGCAAACAGTGAGACAGAAGGAGCTGTTAACAAACAGATAGACAACACTCAGACCTGTAGAACCCTCCTCTCTGACTGTGAGAGATCGCTTCAGTTTTCTCAATGTGTGCCAGCATCTTCATTTTATCCAAACCCAGCACAGTGGAAGACGGTGACGGGTCTGCTCCTTAATCTCTCTCTGAATCAATAGTGAATCTTAAATGCCATCCTGCACTGTCACGTCCTGAAATCCCCGAGCTCACCATGCAAACAACTCATCAGTAAGCCTCAGAGCCTGCCTGGCCTTTCACTCAGTCTCCCTCCTCTTTTTCCCTTCACCTTCTCACCCCTACACCAGCCTTCACTTTACATGGCGAACGTAGAAGAATGCTGTTAGGTAATAAAGTCTGTCTTCCCTCTTTTTTTCTCTCTCTTTTGTCTGTGTCTGATTTCTCTAAGACAATCCCTCCCCCGTCTGCTCATTTTCCTCACACAATGTCTCTCTGTCGCTGACAAAACAGCCAGTTATTTAATCCCAGTTTGAGGACGCATGCAGTTCATAGAATTGGGCTTCTGGACTCTATCCTCAGGGGGGCTGAGAGGTGGTACTGAACGGGCAGTTCCTGTGCAGTCAGCTGAAGAGAAAATGGTTTTAAGCCCAATTAGCACTGCTGGGCTAAACCACATCGGTACAGAAAAACCTGAACGTGGCACAGAGAAGTCGCATCAGGGCATGAATCCACTGACTCGACAACAGATTTTATTTAGAAAGGACCGGTTGGGTGTTTTGGACATCTTGTTCCCAATCTGTCCCGTGCACACATACGCACCCCAACCCCCTTCCCAAGCCGAGCACGACACGCCGAATACAGCTGCACCGCATGAGGTGCAGGACAGCGGCAGCAGGGGTTGGTTCAGCAACTCCACATTTCATTTTGGCTCACAGTTGTTGCCAATAAAGTTGGACACAGACTTCAGGGAACATTCAGTCCAACAGCAGCACGCTTGGCAGAAAATACTGCGTGTTTCAATACTTGGAGGACTGGAGGAGGTGGTGGTGGTGGTGTTTGGGGGGGGGATTTAATGTGAGACAGCTGAAATGATTCAGATTTCATAAATGCAAAGTTGTAAACGTGAAGAACAACAAGCAGAGCAGACAACACAACCCCCCAGAGTCAGTCAGGGTGCAGGATTTGTTCTTTGTCTTTTACTTAGTGCAACAAGATACTTTACTCATACTGAAGGACTTTAAAAATAAAGTAAATAAATGCTTGACTGCATATATAAGGTGGGGAAACGCTCACAATGTGTCCTTAGAAAGTCAAAAGAAAGTTGATTATTTCATTAAATTTGCTAATGAATGTCTAAATAAAAAGACGCTTTTGAGTGCTCACTGTAGCTCTATGCGTGTAAGTAAGGAACTGTAAGTCGCTTTGTGTAAGAAGCTCAATATGTGGATGTTGTATAACCACAGAACTTAAAATGGACAGTGTCTAAAATAATGTTCAACTTTGGTTAAAGTAATTAAAAAGCGACTCCATGATGAACCATCAGATGCTTTTCATTAACTCTTTTCTCCATAAAGACGACATTTGACGACCTTCCCCGCACCCTTAATGACAGCTTTTGACACCTCAGTATATATCAATAAAGCTGTGGTTTGACTGCCATTAGGACAGTTTCCGGCCTTTTTCGAGGTTAGCTGCAGAGGTAGAGACCACCCTCACTAATTTCTGATACACACCCAGTAATTTTCTTCTATAAGCAGGCCTGAAATATGACAGAAGCTGCTCAGTTCAGAAAAGCGTTTCAAGTGTTGCTCTTAATAGACTTTCAGGGGGTAAAGAGTTAAAGCGTGTGTATTTATATGGTATTACACATACATACATAGATTGGAAGAGGTTTTTGGAAGTGCTTTAATATCCAGTAAAAGGATACAAAGTAGCAGGAGGCAGAGATCAAACCACCAAACCTGTGAGACGCCCCTACATAGTCTTGTATTTGTAGCCAGGTTGGCTGTGGCTCCGTGGGCACCATGATGTGTATGTCTACAAATATTACCACAGAATTTGTTGGAGACTCTTGAGGCGCATGGATGATGAATCCAGCTGACTCTGGAGAATCTCTGACTTTTTGTTTAGTGCTACCATGAGGCTGATGCTTTCTTGTGCCCATTAAATATTTAGATTCAACATCCACTAAGCATGCCAGCATAAAATGCTGTACAAAATTTCTAGGTGATGGTCTGCCATAAAATTAAGTAGAAACATCACCAAAGCTAGCTGTAGGGGTTTTTGTTGACTTTCTATTGGTGGAGGTTGCTTGTTTTCCTTATATGATGCGGCATGTGGCATTGGTCCATGCTATGCAATTGCAAAAAATAAGAAGGAATAAAATCACTGATAAGGTTGATTTTAAAAGGAACAGCTTGTTTGCTTGTTTAACTTCACGGCATGTTGTGTTTTGCTGGTTGTTTGTTACTGCAACCTGTCTTCCAGACATAATCCCATCTTCTGTTTCTCATTCCGTCTGTCAGCTCATTCCATTAGCTTTATGGAGACCGAGCTCACCGTGCACCGCTTGTTTCATTCCCCCTTTCATCAGCGACCTGGCAAGGCTTGAGCTCCCCTGTGCACTATTAAATAATGGGTACGTTGTGTTGTGTCACAGATCTATATCAATGGTTCTCATGGTTCTAAAGAGAAGGAAACATGCAGACAGACATAAAAAGAGAGGAGACGTCTGATGTCTGAGGAAAGCTTTTGGATATACCAGGGTGATAGATGTAGCAAGTCTGGAATTTCTGCAACACTTTTTTTCTTTTGCTGTCTGAGTCAATTTCCTTCAAGTCGGTGATCCTTAAGAGGAACACAATACAAGTCTTATCTTTAAGTAAAAGCAATAAGAGTTCAGTCTGTTTGCTACAAGCTATAATAATGCCCGGGTTCTGTAATAACGAAGATACAGCAGGCTTTCAATATTTCATATCACAGCTAAGAACAGAAAACCTGATTATTAGGAGCCGATGATTTGCTTGGGCTTTTAAGGAAAATTCTTTTCATTCTCAAAGTCTTTTGCTATATGTTCACAGAAAAGGGGGGTTGGCCTACATTAAGATACCACTGCCAGTCAGTGGTGGCATCACCAGAGAGCTGTCACATGAATGAGGTCACGTCTCCTGTTTCCTCTGGCGACAGCTCCAGGATGAAACAGGTGTAAAATACTCAATAATAAACCCATGATGCATGGATATAGCCCTTCATATATCCACCAGAAACAGCCTCTACAATCACATTAGGCAACCCGTGACTACTAATTAGCGGAAATCTTCCTCTTTATAATAACATGAACTGAAGATGAATTCTTGAGCAGGTCGTACTGGTCAGCGTATTGGGAGCAGGAGCAGCAAAGCACCAGCTCAGCAGCAGCACAGTCTGCCCCGGAGACATGGAGCTGAGACTAAAGATGAAGAGAGAGGGAGAGGATGGTAGACTGGCTCTGGTTAAGTGGGGCAGAGGAGCAGTCAGCAGAGAAGATCGAGGATAATGCAGCCAGGCATCAAGTCTTTCCTGATGTGCAAGTTCTGCCCGTCGCTTTTCTTCTCTGGCGGAGTGACCTCAGAGCAGCAATTCCCATCACATGCTTCAGCATACATCCCTGAGTCATAGCACAAAGCCTGCAGCGCTGGCAGGAGCGCAGGCGGCGTGCTCACATGTATACACGCTAAGTGAAAGCAGCTTTATGTTTAGGATCCGCCAAAACGCCATACGGACCGCAAACAGAAGCATGAAAAGAAGATATCAGTGAGAAGATAGCAATGAGTGGAAGCTGCATTACTACACAGGTCTGGGCCGCAACAAAGCGGTCACATTAAATCACGCCATGCGTTAAACGGAGGGCCCCAGAACAAGCGAAACGCATTGTTCCGGTCTAGTTATGTTGCGCTTGTCATGCCCGACACGGCACGGGAGCGTGAGAGAGAGATAGAGCAGGGAGAGAGGTGCATGGCCAAAGGACACGAGCGAAGGAAAAATCGGAAGAGACGATTGTCTCAGGCTGGCTGCACATCGCCTACGCCCATTCATAGTGTGCGTGTTTTACTACCCAGACTCCTGGCATCCCCCCTACCCACCCCCCTCCTCCTCTGATCAGCCAGGATTTCGTCCGTGCATTTCCCATCTGTAGCTTGTGACGGTGATTTCACTGCGCACACGACAGCGTGGATTTCCAATACCGATGCATAACACATGCGTTTGAGAATATGGTGAATTATAGACTGAGCACTATTTTGTTGAGATTTTGCTATAACTGTATATTATATTGTGTTGATATAATATTAATATACTGGGGGTTGTGAGATTTAACCTCAGCGCCTCTCTCACAAACCCATCATGAATGCCCCTAAAAGCATCGATATCTGCCATCTCACAGCCCAGACACTAACTTTGATCAGCCATGCCCCTCAATCCAGGGGGCTAAACAAAGAAGAAAAAACGTCACTCTTTTGTTGTTTCCCTTACAGCGTAATCTTAATCGGATTTAAATCTCCGCCACCTCCGTCAAATATAGGGTCCCGGGTGTAGCCCGCGGGTGATGGGAAAGTGACCACGAGTTAAATTATTCATATTCAGATGATAATCGGTGCAAATCGCAGGGCTGTCTGAACGCAAGGTGCCGGTCGGCGCCTGCGTGACCAGCCGGGCGCTCCTGTCCTTCATCAGACAGCAAACGCCGCGAAATAAGTAAAGGACTCACCTCGTGGTTGATCGGGAGACCGGGAGTCTAAGGAGGGGGGGATTGGTGGTTAGGCTTCCCCCTTCTTTTCTACTAAAAGACGAGAGATTTTATACGAGACGAAATCCGTTTCTCGAAAATATCCTCCCGCGCCAGATGATGATGGTGATGTGGTGTGCGGGGGGTTTGGCTAAAAGCTGGATGCTGTCATCGTACTGGGACTGCTCCCTGCCTAATCCTCGGCCCTGAGCTCAGAAATAACCCACCCCCTCTCTCTGCTCGTCTCTCTCTCTCTCTCTCTCTCTCTCTCGCTTTCTCTCCTTCTCCACCCCCTCGCTGCCTCCATCGCTGTCTGTCCGGGAGGACCCCCCCACCCCTTCTCCACAAGGTCAGTTAGTTACAGCAAATGAGTTATTATAGTCATTGTAGTCAGTAAGGATTCATTTGGGCGTTTCTGATAAGTTCTTCGGTTAGTATGTTAAGTGAAGAAGTTATAGAGCAAATCAAAACCATAAAATTATATTTACTGTCAAATAAATCAACGTATAATAATAATAATAATAATAATAATAATAATAATAATAATAATA
>NW_005187402.1:11604155-11659250 GCF_000239375.1 Pundamilia nyererei | reverse complement strand
TGTGTGTGTGTGTGTGTGTGTGTGTGTGTGTGTGTGTGTGTGTGTGTGTGTGTGTGTTGAAATAATCTTCATTTTAAAAGCAGCCCACACGCACAGATAGACTGCTGTGCTATACAGAAAATTTGCCAGGGGCCCCAGACGGCCGGGTTCCCAAAGGGTTCCCAATTTATTGTAGACTATTTCAGCTGGCCTCAGGTAATTTAGTTAATTACAACTTTGCCTGGCATCTGCACCCCTCATACACATAATCACTCAGTTAAATAGCAATGGTCCCAAAGCGGACACTCTCAAAAAGATCTATGCACTTCCTAAATTAAATGTTTTTAAAGCTAATCACCGAAAAACAGGGTCAAATTGACCCTTGTGGACCACACCCCGAGGAACCAACATTATTATTATTATTATTATTATTATTATTATTATTATTATTATTAGTTTCTTTTCTTAACATAATTCTATTATGTTTTAGCAGAAAGACAATTTCCTGAGGAGTATTAATTCTTCTGCATTACACTGGATAAGACTATTTTAAGTATCCAGCAGAGCATACATAAGAATAATATAATAAATAAAACATAATTAGAAATAACTAAAATAACTAAACTATTCAAATTTTAACTAAATATACGATAAAACTGCCAAAATCTAATAAAGGCGCCACTATACACGTTCGCGTTCTGATTCCTTTGTATAGTTTGTCCCTGTGTAGGCACCGTATTTCGTCGTGTTGCGTAATTTCCGGTGTTGCGTATTTCCGGTTTAGCTAATTCGTCCATGCGCCTGAAACGGTGAATTTTTCAGGCGAACCAGACCGAGTAGAATTACAGCAGTAATGTTTAAACTGGAAGGGCTGGGACCCAAAATGGACCCGGAGGAGATGAAGAAGAAAATGCGACAAGATGTCATCTTGTCTTTACGAAACTTCCTTATTTACGTCGCTCTGCTTAGAGCCAGTGAGTAGCGTCAGATGACATTGAAAGCTGAGTAGACCGCTCACGGGTATCTAATGCAGCTAATTATCAGTAAACTGTGTCATTTGCTCACCTTCTCTTTGTAGTAATCATGCATGTGAAGTAACCCGAGCACATCAAAATGTTGCCACAATCAGGTATATTATGTTGTGGTTTACAGTATTTATAAATCACATACACCTCACGTGCCAGGGAGTACTGAGCTTGATACACAGTACTGTGGAAAAGTGTAGGGTCATCATTTATTCTTTATGTATTGCTAGGCAAATGGGGGAAATTGTGCAGTGATTTAACGAAACATGTGGAAACATACATAGAAACGGGGTATATAACAGAAAAACACAGTTAGTTCAATTCTAATGAGTTTGAAAGCCTCCACCGTGTTTTACAGATGACACTTGTGTAGCTCCTGACCTCCTCTGTAAATACTGACAATGATTTGAACACAAAATGCCAAATTTGGATTAGTCACTCAATACTTGTGCACAGTACTGTATATGTTAGTGTTGGTGCGTGCTTCTGTCTTTCCTGTTCTCTTCCTATAAGAATTTGTTTACCTGTAGCAGGTAAGACTGTGTCTGTTCATCTGTACCTGAGAGCTGTGTATCTATTTGGACTGGTGCTGGTGGAGCTAATATGACGTTTGTCTGTGTTTACAGCGCCGTATGTGTTAAAGAAGCTGGACAGCATATGAGCGGAGCAGCTCGTCTCCTCCTCCTCCATCCATTCACAGAGAGCTGATTGCATCAGAGACGGCATGGATGTCCAGAAGCAGACTGCTGGTTCCATTACAAAATCACAGCGGAAAATTACCAGCGTTTGTCCATCACTGCAGTGGAGAAACCGGCTCACACACATTCAGTTTTGTTTCACTTTGTAAACTTTTTTTCTTTTTTTTAACTATTATTATTATTAAAACACATTGTCACTCTTTGTTTATACATGTTTTGTCTTTAATAGTTTCTTCCAGATGTCATAATAAAGTCAATCCATGTTTATGTTGCTAGTGTAAAAGTGTTTCTTCAGCAACTAATATTTGAGAGATATACTTAATACACAGCACGTATTAGTAGCACTAATATGTATGTAGTATAAAACTATAGGTAATATACAACTATTTCTGGCTCTCTGAAGATAAATTATTGCTGTATTGTTGCTACGATTTAAAAACAAATTTGTGATCAAATATTTTGGCTGGTTTGTGCCCGCACTTCCTATATCGTACCATGTGGGGGCGCTGCTACGTAAGTCTGCGGACTAGTGAGACTGCAAGTGATGGAGGCGTCAGCAATGGACGTTAAACCGGGCTATTGTGTGTGAGCTGTGTGGCTTACCAATCGCGTAAGGGTGATCACGCCTGCAGTTTGAGGTTCGTTTTGGTGAGGAGAGCATCAGCTGTGCGCACGCGGGATCCTCCGCGTTCCTCCGTGTTACCGTACGTTGGACCAGGCCCGCCCATACTCCAGAGCATCTCTAGAAAAGCCGGTGAATCAGACAATAACGCCGCTAAACACTGGAGCTGTGCTCCAAGAGGCTGTTCGCAGCGGATGAGGAGATAAGATCGGTTTCTTATCGATCGACTGGCCCGATGGATTCTCAATCTGATATCCTTAGTGTTTAAGAACCAGCTCCATTGGCCGTGATGAACTTTCCAAGTCACTTCCAGCATATTTTCAAGCAGCTCAACCACCAGCGCCTCCAAGCTCAGCTGTGTGACTGTGTAGTGGTGGTTGGAGGTCAGACCTTTCAGGCTCACCGCTCCATCCTGGCAGCATGCAGTTCTCACTTCAGGGCTCTCCTCACCTCCAGCGACACTGCAGATGAGGCTGGAGGTTCAGGGGCTGACAGGTGTCGAGATGGTCCCAATGTGATAGAGCTCGATCCGGAGGTGGTGACCCCAGAGTCTTTCTCCACCCTGCTCGATATGATTTACACCTCCACTCTGTCCCTAGGGACCTCCAATGTGATGGATGTGTTACTGGCGGCATCGCACCTGCACCTCAACGCCGTGGTCAAGGCCTGCAAGATACACCTGTCCAGGAAAAACTTCCCTGCCTCTGCGCCTAAAGGTTGGAGGTCTGTGCAGCAGCAGGAGCAGGAAAGTCCATCTTCCCAGGTAGCAGGCAGTTCACAGCAACGGGTCAGATCAGGCCTGGAAGAGGACCTCGATAAAGAGGAAATGGGAGAGGAGGTGAGTCAGTCTGGTGGGGATGAAGACTGTGTGGTGATAGTGGGGCATAAGAGAAAGCTGCATGAGGACAGGCTCAGTGACAAGAAGAGAACCTGCAGACTTCCTGGAGAAAACTATAAGGAGTGTTCGCCTATTGTTACCAGGAGCTGTGTGAGCCATGAGGAGAGAGGAGAAGCTCCGTTGTTTTCAGGTTGCCTGCAGATCACTGACACACTCTGGGAAAACCAAGGTGATGATGAGGAGAAGAAGTACAAAGCACCCAAAGGAGAATTAGATGAAATCCAGCTGCCGAGCCAGTCGGATAGCAGCATAGCAGGTGTGTGGGAGAAGGGTGAACATACAGATGGAGACAGTGTGGTCAAGGTAAAGGTGGGAGAGGAAGAGGGAGACAAACCTCAGATGGCAGTGATTGAGGTGAAAAAAGAAAATCTAAGCTCATATTCTCCAGATTTGTTAACCAGTAATTCTCCTCCGTCTCCACTGGAAGCCTGCACAGATAATTTGAATGCACAATTCAGTGGCGAGAATATGGTTGCAGCCAGCCCAGCAACATGTAATGTTGGCTCTTTACAGTCAGAGCTGTGCACAGATCTTCGCACCGAGGAGCAGGGAGAAACTGGAGATTTGGATGAGGACTCGGCAGATGGTGAGGGCCTGGACAGCCTGTCAGACCTGGCCTTTTCCTGCTTCCTCAATCCCGGCACTGAAAGTGTCATGGGAGCTCTGGAAGAAGATGACAGTCTAGCCAGCCTCACAGCTGCTGCCACAGCTGCTGCCGCCGCCGCCAGCGAAGCTCCTCCAGCTCTGGTAGATGCAGGTGAGCAGGATCAAAAGTCAGACGAGGCAAACACCTCTACTGCTCAGTCTTCAGACTCTTCATCTTCACTTATCTTTCCGGTCACCTCGGTCCCCTTGCAGCAGCTTCTCCCAACTCAGAGTCCAGGATTTAGTGACACCATCATCCTCCAGCCCACCCAGAGCTCTCTAACAGGGTTCCTGAGCACCGTCAGATCACCACTCAGTGCGGGAGCCTCTGTCGTCCAACCCTTGAGGGCAGGGAAAAGCTCAGGAGCAACAACCTTCCGTCGAATCGCCCCCAAAACGCAACCTGGATCAGAAGCCGGCACAGAGCTTTCCCATGGCTCTGGGGGGGACGTCGCCGATCGGCCACCTCTGACAAGAGCTTCAGAGGATGTTCTCTCCAAGTGCAAGAAAGCAGCTGCTGAGGACCACGTGCTACTGGTGGAAGGGGAGAAAAAATATGCCTGCAAAATCTGCTGTAAAACCTTCATGAACTTGACTGACTGCAAGAAGCATATTCGTGTCCACACAGGAGAAAAGCCCTACCCCTGTCCCAAGTGTGGCAAGCGCTTCAGCCAGTCCTCCCACCTGTATAAGCACTCGAAGAACACCTGCTTAAACTGGAAAGATGACCAGTCTTTGGCAGGCACTTTGCTCTAAATATGGACTGTTATTTATTACTATTTAATTCAATTAAGTCTATAAAATGTATCCAAACTGATGCAAATGAACTGATGATGGCTTAAATTGCTGCTGTGCTACAAGTTAATGAGAATAAATGATTCATTTGGTCTTTTTTATAGATCACTAATCTATTTTTTAACATGAGATAATACAAAATTACACACTTTTGTGCATGAAAGTTGGCTTTTTATTCTTCAGAAAAATCATATTTCATTACAAAAGCTGGAGTGTTATGCTGTTTCAGTAACGGGAGACATGAAGTATTAGCAGAGAAAGTGCAGACAAGTAAGTTCATCATGGTAAATATTGCATTTTAAAATGGGGGAGATGAGTTTTAAGAATACATTATAGTGTATTTTGAGAAGTTTTAGGGTTAACAAGGGCCGATGGTTTGTTATTTAGGCCATTAAGTACTTGAATATATTTCACAAAAATGCACCAATCATTTCCTTCCTCAAAAATGCACAATGAATATAACAAGTGCTATCGGTGTCAAAAATGACAGATTAAAGTGAAACTATGAAGCCAACACTGATCATGTACCCGGCCGTGACTGAACTACATTCTTACTATTCTTTTCATCCACATCACTTCATTATTGTTTTCTGCTGTCAGCAGAAGAGGCACAGCGGCTCACTTTGAGGCTCTTAGAGGGTGAGTTCACTGGGCATGTCTGTGCCCTGCAGACCACCCAGCAGGTTTTGCGCTGCCAACGCCGACATGACGCCTCTCGTGGAGTAGGTGGCACTGCCAATGTGAGGTAACACCACTGCATGGGATAAAAACAGGACAGAAAATATTTTTTTAAACAGTAAATTAAACATTAGAGGTCAGAAGCAGACATCTACGCGGGGAACAAGCTTTCTGCTCACCGCAGTTCTTTAGCGTGAGAAGCTGGTGGTTTGTTGGAAGTGGCTCAGGTGTTGTGACATCCAGTCCAGCTGCGGCTATCTGTCCACTGCTCAGTGCCTCATATAGATGCTCCTGATTCACCACAGCCCCCCTAAATCAAATAATTCACTGTATGATGATGGGGATTTATTGTTATTAAAAAAGTACAAAAAAAAAGTACCTGCTAGTATTGATGAAGACTGCGGTGGGTTTCATCTTGCTGAAGAAACTCTTGTCGCACATGCCCTGGGTTTCTGGTGTCAGGGAGCAGGAAACAACAATGAAGTCGCTCTCAGACACAAGTGTGTCCAGGGGAACTGATCAACAGAAGAGGTGACACAGGACAAACACGTAGATTAACAATCAATAAAATATCCACTATGAAACTATGAAGCCAACACTGATCATGTACCCGACCGTGACTTATTCTTTTCATCCACATCACTTCATTATTGTTTTGAATGAACGTCTTTCCCAAAACCCAGTTTGTTGGAATATAAATGTGAATGTACTCCTCCAAAAATTGTTATGTACAATGTAAATAAGGATATAAAGCAATTTAAGCCCTATATGAGAACACGCATCCTGTTTTTTGTAAAGTGTTTGCTTCCAGTGCCAGCATCGCCTTTAAAAGGAGAGGAACAAAAGGCCTGACTGGGTATAAAAAAAGAGGATGTGAGTAAAACTGAGACAGAGTGGTTCACCACTCTGTAAACACTACATACAAAACATTAAAAGTACAATAATCACGTCTGCTTCACAAAACAAGGGACAAGGCTGTGTCTGTGATCTCTGGGCCCTTGGACAGCGCTGCATTTATCACAGACAGAAATCTGCAGTAGAAGTAAATATGTTGCACTTATTGTCACATCTAAAGATGATGGAAATACCAAGGCTTGTGGATGTATTAGTGATGATGTAAGATGGTGTTATCCTAATTTATTTAATCCCTTCAGCAACTTGAGAGTACTGTGATTTGATCTTTATTTTTCTATTCTATTCTATCTATCCATCCATTAAATCTACCACGTATTAAATCTACATCATTAATTGCCAGGAATAAAACCTTTGGACAGGCCTTGTGTGTAAATTTGCGCAAGAGCTCAGATGCCATCTTCACTGTAGTTTCTTTGTTTCAATCCAGCCATTTACAGTTAAATGTGGGGTTTAACTGATGTGCAACACATTGCATTCTGTATCATTTACATTTCGTGTCCACATGCCTTTGGAAACAGGGTTAAATTAGGTTTACAACTACTGCCCTCCCCTTTCTACCTTGCTGTGCTTTATCATCCCCCTCTCGCTGTGTGCATTTCTCTATTCATTCCTTACCAAACTCTCCGTTCACTTCAGCAGCGTGCGGCTTGGCTGTTCTCCCAGAGTACAGAAGTCTCTTTACTCCGAATGGCATGAGTCTCTGAGCTATGGCCATGCCTGCACACGAACACAAGCAGTTATTCAACTACCATCAAGTCTTAAATGCTAGGAGGAAAATCTGATCAGACTTTGCAAATTAGATATGGTTATAAAGTCAACCTATGCGTCCCAGTCCAATGACTCCTACAGTGCTGCCAGAAAGACCGTAACCACACAGCCAGAGAGGTTTCCATGAGCTCCAGCCACCACTTGCGGGAAGAAAAAGTGTGATCACTGTATAACTAATATCAGCAATTTGAGCTGAACGGTTAGAGAAACAACCGTTGAGGTGAGACTGACTTTTTCACCTCCTCCACTCCCTCTGGTAATCTGCGAGCAGTGGCCAGCAGCAGAGCCACAGTCAGCTCTGCTGTGGCATCAGTCAGGACATCCGGGGTGTATCCAACACGAATACCACTGTTGAAAACAAAGCATAGGTATAACTGAGAAGGCATATAGTGTGTCCTGTTATTGGTTAAAAGTGAAGTTCAGTTGGTTCACCGTTTTTTGATCTCATCGATGGCTAGGTGGTCGAATCCCACAGACAGCGTGCTGATCACTTTCAAGTTCGGCCCTGGAATCAAAGACAAAACAGCTAAGCAGTCACGTAGCTGTCAAATAAATGTAATCAAATCCCGAGGTTAAAAGCAACAAAATGGCCATCTTCATCCAGACAATATAAGCTGAATGATTAACAGTGATTATGGACAGACCTACGGGGTTCAGGCCTGATAAATAAAGTCACTGTCCCCCCTCAGCAGAATTCTACTGATACACTTGAACTACAGGTTACACTAACTCATGCACATGGTTTAAAGTAGTTTACTGCTTCTGCAGCAGTTGTGGTAACAAAGCATGGCTGAGGTGGCTGAATGGACAGGCCTTTCCAGCTCAGACTTCCAGCAACCCTTTGAAACCAAAAACAGGTGCTTGAGCGGCTAGTTTTAACTTTTTAAACATTTCTCTATGAGTGTACAGTGTATGGTTGTAATCTTGTATAGCATGTTGGAGTCTAACCCCCTCCCCCCCATGTTAAAGTTGGCCTCCTGTCCATTCCAGTGTGCTACAGACCCTGACAGACAGATCCAAATCAGTACTACTACACAGGGTAATCAAGTGCCCCACTTTGTGTGGGAATGCACAGCATTTATATTTCCTGTCCCCCACGGTCCCTCAGGGAATGAAAGTTAGGAAAACACACATGAGGTGATTAGCAGAAAGAGGGAGATAGGAAAAACTATTTTTTCTGGTGATAAATATATCAAAAGCATTATTAAAAATCACCCACACTCATACTGTTTATTTAGTCTGCTTAGATCTGGTCACCCTACCACCTGAGGGCAGTGCGTACCTGCAGCCTCCAGGACCTCAGCATCGATCTTGTCCGACAGCAGGCACAGAAGACCGTGAGCCCCCTGAATACCTTTGAGAAGGTCTGCCCTCGGAACAGGCTCATCGGAGTCCCACTGAGACACCTCACACCTGCTTCCAACGAGACACGACAAGAACAAGATGCATGAAGTAGCATGTCATTCAAACATGCAGGCTAGCTTGTGCAAGCAGAGAAAACTTCGAGTAATGGTGTGGCAACAGGAGTGTATAAACATGAATCACAGCGTGCATGAGCCGATCTGCACAACACTGTTAACGACAGCTTGCTGTTCATTCACACACAAAAACACTTCGTACACTCCAGCCGCTGACAGGATCTTCAGCCCCTCTTGCGGGATGCGCCTCGTTATGAAAACCTTCATGAGTTTTCCCGCTGACTGCATCCCACTTTAACGACAGAAAACCTGCACACTCAAGACTGAAACTTGAAGCTTTTAACCTTCAACGTCAGCAGAGCCCGGGCTACTCTCGAGACGCCAGGAAGTAGTCAAACTCACACCACTGCGCCTGCGTGGTAGGGACTGGGTGCAGATACTTGACTCGCTACTTCTTTTGGCATTCCCATACAATTCGAATAAAATTTAATGATAGCCATAAAAGACATGTATCCATCTGCCTGTTATCTTATTGGTTAGAGTTCAAAGCCTGCTTCCACGTGTTTTTATTCATTTTTGGGGGTACAATAACAGGATTATCATACAGGAATCCCAGCAAAGGAATGTTTACATCACTCTTCCGATTTTACCCCTTGCCACCTGGCGGGATGAAAATGAAAGGAGTGGACAAAACCATAACAATAAACTGTGGTCGTAAAACGCATGCGCATTGTAATGTCAAAGTACACAACTGTAAAGTTTTTTTCCCCGGGGATCCTCATTACAGGCATGTGTATATAAATTCATAATCAAACAGCTTATGTTGGTTAAATGTGCTATAAGCTATAAATAAAATAGACCTGACAATCAACACAAAAAGACTCAGACAATTGTTTTTTTTTTAAATAATGGATGCTTCAAGTATGTTTTTAGTTTAATAAAAAATTAAAGAATTAATTCACACAACTGCATGCTAAAGTTAAAAGACAGAAATGATTCAGGTTAGCTCACTGGGCGAGCAGGCCAGAAGGCAGTGGCCCAGGTTTGAATCAGACCTGTGAGCCTTTGCTGTGTGTCACCCCCCCCCCAAGGTTTCTGTCTGTCTCCACTATCGCTAGAAGTAAAATAAAGGCAAAATGGTCCCAAGAAAATATTAAAAAGAAACACCTACCATCTATCCTAAAATATAGAGATTATTTGTTAAATAAGGAGTGGCTCAAAACGCATATCCACTGTATATCCAAAGTGATTTCTCCCTGTTAGCGACATGTCCAACACATGCAGTTTGTTGGGACTCACCCTATAAGCTCAATGCTGCCCCCTACAGTGAAATGCACTTACAAACCGTTTGACTTAATATTTCCTCTTTTGCTGCTTCATATTTATTTGATTCTGCAGCAGCACAGCAAAAGCAAAACGTGCAAAATATTTCAGCCTACTGCTCCAGAGACTCGTGGATTAGACATGAACTAGACGCCTAATTTTCTTCACCGCCTGAACAATTTGCTTGCGTAAGACGTCACCGTCTCCTCCTGCTCCGCGCGACGCTGCTCTTCGCTCGCTGGTTTAAAAAAAAAAAAAAAACTCTCCAGAGGAGTAGCCTCTGCGCTCTGTAAATGGTCAAGTCCTCACCCTCAGAAAGCAACAGAGGGCGGAATAAGGAGCTCTCGGTACGGAAGGAAAACAAGCAGGCTCCGAAGCAGGAAATTAGAGTGAGGACCCAGCTTGGAGAGGTAAGAAAAAGCCCTTTTTGAGGCTTTAGAGGTTATCTGTTGAATGCCAAGACTGGCTGTAAGAGGCTACATATTACTGCTAGCTTGTTTGTGATCACTGCAAAAGGAGCTACTCTTTGCGTCGAGCCCGTCTGTCAGTATTAAAACCATGTAGTTACGATAACTCACTCGATAGCAGCTCCAGGAAAGAAATAACTTTATTGTCCGCATGCACCGAGCTGAAGCCGTATTTGCTGTCATATTACGAAGGCGTTACCGCGGTGTTCATGTGTCAATAATAGAGCCAAGGTAGCGGCAAGAGGCTCTCTCTCTCTCTCTCTCTCTTTTTTTTTCTAGTAGTTTAACTTCAATATGCTTTTAACTTCAACACCATTTACGCTGAACGCGTCTGAACCTGCAAACCACGGAGAACCAGCAGTTATCTAAATTTCTGTTTAATCTTTATTGGCCGATATTTTTTTTACCCCAGCCACATCCTTATATAGACTGCATGTTTCAGCACAAAACTAACGAGCATGACGCTCAGTTATCGGTTTATCTCTTTTTAATATAATGCCATTTGCAGTGTTGTTTTTGTGGCTGCTTCTAATCGTGTTCGTGTTGTTATGAACACAATAGGGGATTTTGCAGCGCTAAAGTCATGCCGTTTGATTTCTGTGGGAGGAATGGTGGTAATTGATCCATTGTTATTAAAAATTACAATCTATAAAACATGACGTTTTTTATATATAGAATAATTAGATGAGCATGCTGTTTTTAGATAGTGCTGAAAGTTCTTGGTACTTTAAGTCAATTATGGTAAGATGTTGTAAATATAGCCATGGTTTGCCATTAGTGGTGTAATCCGTACAGAAATATGACAGCACGTGGATGCTATATATATATATATATATATGGATATGGATATTGTATTTCCTCATATTGCACAACTACGCTTTACCTGGATTTGTGAAAATGGTTCAGCAGCAATTTTTCCTGACTTCCTAAAACAACACTGATACCAAGCTTATTTATTGAACGTAACTGCATTCCAAACATCCATGTTTCATTTCAGAAAATAATACTAGTACTGACCCCACCCACGGCACAGTTTTGGCTGAGGAACCAGCAGAGCCTGTCTAGGTCTGCAAGAAACAGCAGGTTAAGTGCAGACGGACCTGCACAATGGCTCTGTTGACCCTGCATAGGATCCCATCCATTTCCACCACGCCAGTGAGTTCAGTTATCTCCCCGTTTTGCTGTACACAAACATTTTGCATCGTGTCAGCAGATATTATGTTGTTTACTTTTCTTTTATAAAGAATGATTCAGAACGTTGACTATAAGCCATTCATGCCAGCCCCTGAAAAGGTCTGCGTGAACTGCAGCCGCTCCTGAATGTGTCCCTTTGTGGATATCATCACTACATTTGCCTGAATGATAACAAGGCAGATTTGTTTTTCACTTGTAGACAGGGATGCGATCGCACTGATAGGCTTACATGGTAGAAATACCACAGATATAACTCTTGTTAAAGCATTGTCAGATAGTGATTAAATCACTTGCATATAAAGGCCCAGTGCATCAATACTCTATCATCTGCTTCTGTCACTCACATCTCCTCTTCTCTCATTCTCCTGCTGTATCATAAATATTTTTTCAGCATTATGTCAAAGGCCTGGCTTTCCCCTCTGGTCTCTATCATTGCAAATTAAACCATAAATAACTTTACTGTGCTTCCAAGTCTCATTTTTTGCATATTTATGTCACAGAATCTAAACGCTCTGCTATCTTAACTTGTGTTTTCTCCTTTTTTTTTTTTTTCCTTCTTCAAACCCTCATCGTTCCGCTCCTGGCTCCTGCCCACTTCTCCTCTTCTGTTTCTTTTTTTTCTTTCTCTTTTTCTTGAC
Organism: Pundamilia nyererei; assembly: GCF_000239375.1. Taxonomy (NCBI): domain Eukaryota; kingdom Metazoa; phylum Chordata; class Actinopteri; order Cichliformes; family Cichlidae; genus Pundamilia; species Pundamilia nyererei. The sequence continues at coordinate 11,647,187 of NW_005187402.1, read as the reverse complement.
TCTGTCTGGACTTGTCAGTTGCGTAACAGGTAATGTTACTGTCTCAAGTTTCTTTCTCTGTAAACCCTTGTTACTACTGCTACTTCTCTTGTTTCTTTCCCCCCCTTCCCTCTTTACGCATTGCATTTCTCTTTCATTTACTGTCATTGTTTTTCTGTTATTTCATTGTTTACCTACTTAATGTTACTCCACCTCCCCTATGCCACTTAGCTCTTTGTGTCTGTCTCTTCACTGCTGCACCTTATCTGTATTGTACCACATTTCACCCGAGGAACTTTTTTCTCCCCACTGTTCTGTGGCCAAATTTTAGACAGGAAAGACATCACACTCAAACATGTACATACATGTGTACATACAGTGCTTCTAGTGTTTCCAGGATATTTGTTGGCTTCTTTCAGGACCGTTGTCTTTATTAAGTTGGAATGAATTAATTCTGAGAGCATTAGAAACACTGTGTAACAGGTTTTTCATTTTAAGTAGCATTTGAATCTCCAGCATCTTCTCTGACCCTCTTTTGGGAGCTAGATATTTTCACTTTATTGTAGTTGCCAACAGCCTGCCTAACAAAATCATTACAGGCTTTGTAAATGTAATTATAGGTAAATCAAAGTTAACATGGTGAACTGCATACATACAAACCAACCAGACTTTTTTTTTGTTCATGATTCCTGATGATGAAGATTTATTTTTTAAATGTATTTATTTTCTAAGGATGAAGGCCTCCAAAGAAGAGGAAGACTTCAGAAAAGGTAGCTGTGTAACCCACATGACATTTAAATAGTTATAAACTGCATACCTAGGAAAGACAATAACCAGTTACTTGATGGCTGCAGCAGTAACCTCCTCTCTGTAACTCTGTAGAGAGAGCTTTGCCCTCGTTAAAGGGGCAGTCCTCCTGCTGGAAGATGGCAAGAGCGGGAGCCTTCATCAGGAGATGTCTCGCACCCCGACTTCTCCTGTCAAGCAAAGCAGCGGCGCGCCAGACATGCGCCACACACATCTCCGTGCAATGATTGAACACCTCAGACCAGAAGATACAGTGAAGCTGGTGAGGACTCGTGTCTTTACAGATCATATCAGCAAAATCAGAAAAATGTCACACTGAAACAATTAATTTTTGTCTTTGATCAACAAGTAAACTTATACGATTGTATCACTGGCAAAGGCCGTAACTCCAAAATGTTGAGTTTTGGTAAATATTATGGCTTATGATGTTAAGACAACCTAAAGGTGAGTGTTTTTGCACATATTGATTTTTTCAAAGGGTAGGTGACTAAAGGGAAAATTTCAGTGACTCACTACAAGTCCCAAACCTTTAGAGACAGTGAGTTACCAGCTTTTTGGTCCTCGGTATCACTAGCATCAAGCTAACTTGCGTAAATATTATTCTTGTAATATTTCTATAGTATGGTATAGGAAAATTTGTGGCTATGTACAGAGCTATTATTTGGTGTTGATGACAGCATTCACAAAGAAAGGCACAATACTCCCATTTAATTTTCTGTATAGTAGCCAAAAAACTACCTGCCTTAATCTCAAACTGGCTTAATAAGGCATCACACAGACTTTGTACTATGAAATTAGCAGCACATAAAGCTCCTCCTGGATAAGATCCCGAAAATATCCAGTCACCAGTGCATGTGTGAAACTGCCTGGTAGGAAGCATCAGTAAAATATCACGTGTGATGGGTGGGCAATTTAATCTTGAAAGTATATCGCAATATTCCAAGCAAATTTGCGACAAGAACATTGTTGAGGATGTATAGAGAAAAATACGGAACAACATTTTATTGATGCTTGCAGGCAGCTGGAGTTTTAAGAGTAATTAAATGAAAGGCATTTTCAAACTTTGTTTTCCAATGAGCTACTGTCTTTCCAAATTTGAATTGTGAAACAATGTACCAGCAGTAGCATTATAACACAGAATAGGGGCAAAGTCAGGTAGTGTTTGTCCTAAAAAAAAATTTAGTTAAAGTATAAGATAATTGTTTTATTCTTTGGGTTAATAACAGCTGAAGTAACTTAACCTTGCAACTCTTCAGGGGGAGCATGATATTGTCACATAAGAAAACTAAAAAATGTTTTCCATTTGGGTTGTTGTCTCTTGGGTTGAGCTTTTCAGCAAGTTGCTTATAGCTCTCCTTTTCCATTTGGATTGGTATCATCGCTTTGACCAAACAATATATGTTAGTAATTTCCATCCACTGTTTCTGCTTCCTGTCATATGAAGCTTGCTTCAGCATTGTTGATGTAAGACATTTGTTTACTTTTGTGTTGCACATCACTAGCTGCTTCACTTTTATAGCCAGGTTGCATTGCATGGTGAAAAACTTTTGTTCTGTCCACCTTCAGTGGGAACAATTTACTTGCATATTTTGCCAGGGACACGTGGCTCTTGCCCTCAGACGTGCCCGGGCTTGTCTTATTCTTGCTCTAGGGAATGTAAATGCATGGTGTTGCTATAGCAATGAAATGGTGATATGATATTTTTATGTCACATCAAAATTTCATTCAATTCAATTTTATTTATAAAGCACCAAGTCACAAACTGTACTTGTAGCTTTTCTCGTTTCAGCTTGTTTCAGCAAAACTATAGGTAGAGGCCTTTAACCAGACAGGAGCCAGCCATGATCTCTGTAAAGACAACATTTACTTCCCTGATTTGAGTTTTCCTTTAAGGCCAAAGAAAATAAACTACGCAGGATATTTTACACCACTTGCAAATACCCAACCTTATTTGGCAACTTTAGACTTAAAAAGAAAACCATGATTATTATTTTTTTTTTGCATGTAAAACACAGTGCTCACAAGTTGTGTGTTTCCCTGTCATCCCTCCCTCTGTGTATCTTTTCATGCAGGCGGTGCAGTTAGATTCTGTTAGCTCAGTAAGAGTCAGGTATCTGATCGTGGTTTCCACACTGGCCAACAAACATGAGAGCATCCTGCTGGGCATGGATTTCCCCAACTCAGACAGGTGTGTGTAACCAAGACGAAGGTGTACAGTTGCACAAGATACGATTTCTGTTCTGTTAATAATTCCTGGTTAAGGTTTAACAAGTACAATTTCCTCCTTTGTCTTGTGTGTATGTGTCCTCCCCTTCTGTTTCTAGTGATCATTGCACCATCGGTCTGGTACTGCCAATATGGAGCAATACACAAGTTTATCTGGACGGAGATGGGTAAGAAGCATGTTTTTAAAGAAGGATTAAGGATTATATTCAGTGTGAAAGCAAGCGTGAGGAAGTGATTGGTAGGCTGCTGCACAGACGGTGCAGCCTGATTTCTGGGATTTTGGCCAGAGATAATATGAATGAGTAATGTCCTTATTTTTGGAGTTGAATCATTCTCTGTGAACTACAACAGCTCCTGTCACTCAGTCACATCATTGCATAAGCATGGAGGTCATGTGTTTTTAATAATGAAATGAAAGTAAAGTATGGTTAGTTTCTTTATGTGACTGTGTATTGAAAGGTTAGTGAGTTTAGCTGCTTTAAAGTCTTAATAAATTTATTCTTTGACTGCATTGTAGTGTGTGAAGAACATCAAATGTCCATTCCAGCACATTTAGTGTGTCTTCAAATAGCCGGCTATGTCTTGATTAAAACAGTTTGGGCTGCTGATGCTCAAAAAAGGATAGAAGAGCTGATCTCTCAGTAAACTGAGAGGTGTCGGGTTTAAAAACTGTTGGGCTAACATGATGGGTGCTTAATCTGCTGTGTTTTAAATGCGTGTGCATGCTTTAGTGTCATCCAAGTGTGTTTGCCATGTCACACCAGTATGTTCCCCCTCATCAGGCTGGATCACACCTCCAACTGTGCTAATCAATCGCTGTCCTCGCGTTTTCATTCCACAAGAACAAGAACTAATTCTAATCACACTGAATTATTTCTCTCTTGTGTGTCAGACTGTGATGTAGCGCAGTGATGCTTCTTAACACTGTTACTGTCTTATTTCTCGTTCTTCTCTTTCTCGTCGTCAGGCTTAATAATGAGCATTCACATTTCTGTGTGTTTCCTGTAGTGGCTTTAGCGTGAGCTCAGCAAAAGAGACCAGAATCTTTAAACCGGTTTCCATGCAGACCATGTGGTGAGTGATGCTTATATCCCCACTGTGGCAGCGTCCAGCTGCTCACTTTGCATATCAATAGCTTTCATTTGCTCTAAATTTCAAGATAAGTCGTTAATACACATAGTGATGTTCTGTTTGCTTTTCCTCTCCCGTCTCTCCTCTTGTAAGGTCAGTGCTGCAGGTGTTGCATGGTTGCTGTGAGCGTGCAATCAAGGCAGCTTTGATCCCAGGCTCTGGGCTGGAATGGGCTCGGCACTACCACCGGCACATCGAGTCCGATCGCAACTGCCTCAATGAGTGGGAGGTCATGAATGACCTGGAGTCGATCCGTAAGGACAGCGATGGACAGAGGTATGCTTTTATTTGTAGTAGCCAAGGGAGTTGATGTGATAGAAAAAAATAATGTACGTTAAGATAATTTACTAAAGTATCATTTTAAGTTATTGGTCCCGGAGTTGGAAAATTCACAATCCACCACACGTAAACGTTGTGTGCTTAAAATCCTATGTTTTAAAAAAGGAACAGCTGTAGCATCAAGTGGAAAATACCTCAAAAAGACTAATTAAACATGGCACTTTCACTGCTTAATGTTGCTATTAATGTAGTAATAATAAGAAACTGTTCTTATTGCTTGTGCCTCCCTGCCAGTTGGTACTAAAATTTCCCTTTTGTTCTCTGGGAAGTTCGGCAGAGAGAGTTTCCAGTGAGATCCTGATCAAAGAACACCTGAGAGACATCATGAGGACTGAAGACCTGGACAACCTCACATCCAAAATGGTGAGAAGTGTAGGAAGCTAGAGACAGGAAGTTGGTTTTAGAAAAAAAAAAAGTCAAATTATTAGAGCATAACTGAGGTGAAAAAATGTGACAAAATGCATTCATTCTCTGCTGTAGGTGCACGCTACCCTGGAGACCAGGATAGGCTTTGACATGAGACCCTACAAGGAGTACATCGACAATGAGATCCTGGTCACCATGGCTCAGATGGACAAGCCCTCCAAAATATTTGACTATCTATACCTGGTGAGTCATTGTTAAAGGTCAGATAGAGTTAAAAGCCATATTATGTACAGCCACTTTTGTGTGGTCAAAAAAATTGACATGGCTTTTAGTGCCAGGATGTTGTCATGTGACTGTAACTTCCCCTTTCAGATCTGTGTTGACAGCGATAGGGAAGATGGCTCTGTCAGCCCTTTCCTTTTCATCTTCTCTGACCGTTCTTTAACCTTTTTTGTTTTTATTTGGTTTCAGGGCTCCGAGTGGAACGCAGCTAACTTTGAGGAGCTGCAGAAAAACAAGTTAGTAGTTGAACCTGTAACACTTTCTGCAGCTCTGTGTGTTGTGGCCTGTCTCTGTATCCCATTAACTCACTATAAGGGTAATATTTAACTATGCACTATGTTTTGCTCTGGCTCTGAGTGTGTCTCTGTACGTTTTTCAGCGTGGGCTACATTCTGAATGTGACGAGGGAGATTGACAACTTTTTCCCAGAGTCCTTCAATTATATGAACATCAGAGTGTACGATGTGGAAGCCACAGACTTGCTGTCCCATTGGCCAGCTACATTTAACTTCATCAACACTGCAAGGTACCAGAGGCTTTTTAAATCGAGACTTGTAAAAAGGGTTGTAATTGTTCCAGTGGGACAGAAGCTCGGTTAGGGGCTGAAATGTGTGAATCTAAATATCCATAGAGGTCTGTCTATGACATACTGTAAATAAGAGGGAGACAGGTGGAAAGGTGAAGAAGAAAGGAGTGGAGATAATAAAGGTAGATGATTTAAATGCACAAGAGAGTGCAGACAGGGTTTCGTGGGTGGGGATGAGTGTCAGGGGTTATTTGTGAAGAAGGATAGCAGCAAGAGTGAAGGGGAAGGTTTGCAAGATGGTTGTGAGACCTGACAGTGACAGTGACAAAAAGACAGAAGGCTGAGGTGGAGGTGGCAGAGCTGAAGATGCTCTGGGTACACTATGTTCCCATGGTCTGCAACAAGACTGTACAAGTCTTCACAGTCTGACATGTTATACATTGAGAAATGTTCTTCTGCATACCTTAGTTTTAACAACTTATTATTTGAATTACTGTTGTCTTTCTGTCAGCTCTAAGCAATCCCCTCTGACACTGACAAAGCATTTTTATCCAGAGAACCACTGCTCAGCAGATATTTTGTCTTTCTAGACCATCCTCTGTAAATCCCAGAGATGGTTGTGTGGTGAAATCACCATTCTTCTATCCATCTTGCATCATCGAGGCGTTGGAACGGTGTAATATAGTGGCCAGTGAGCGTAAAATATAAAATGTTAGAGAGATTTAGCACTATATACGTTACTTTAATCCTTTATAGACGAAGTGCTTCCCCCTGTTTCCAGTCTTTATGATGAGCTATGCTTGCTTCATGCAGCTTCATATTTAATGGATACTGCTGAGAGTGTTGTCGGTCTCTGTGCCCACTTTTAACAGAAAATGAAAGGCTACGTTTCCTCAAATATTGAATTCCATCAAGATTGGAATAACCACCAATTTCGCAGTTCACACTGTGACTCGGCTTCCCATTTCAAGTCTAATCTGTGTGAATGATGTCTACAAACGACGACTGAGTTGTGAAACATCATGACAGGCAGTATTCACACAACGAAAATAGAAAAATACTGCTTCTGTGTTTTCAGTTTACAGTTTGGAGTCTTGAAACAAAACCTGTGAGAGAAGGCCAAGCTACCCTACAATTAAAGCTGCAAATCTTAAATTTGTTCAGCTCCTCAGCCAGTTTTAAAGCTGCCACATGTTCACAAACCAGAAGCGTTTTACTGCCGAGCATTATTTTGCATGTGTGTATACATCCCAGCAGTTCTCCCTTCACGACTTAATATTTGTTAAGTAAAATCCAAAATCACAGTGTGAGTTTACGTCTTCATCTTTGTGTATTACAGGAAGAGTGGTCAGGCGGTGTTGGTTCACTGCAAGATGGGCGTGTCCCGCTCTGCGTCTACAGTGATTGCGTACGCTATGAAGCAGCAGCACTGGACACTGGATGTGGCACTGACCTACGTCAGGGATCGCCGGTCCATCATCAAGCCCAATGAGGGCTTCATGAAGCAGCTCCAGACCTACAGCGGCATCCTCAATGCAAGGTTAGGCCTAGTGCTCTTTTTTTCCTGTTCTCTGTAGTTTGGGAGCTCAGTTGAGGAATGTGCTCTGTGTGCATTTATCATTCCAGCCAGCAGCGCCATAGTGCTCTCTGGAAGCGAAAGTCGAGAGACCAAAGACAAAAATCAGTTCGAAACGAGGAAAGAGGGGAGGAAGAAAAGACAGCCGGAAGTGAAGAAGAAGAAGAAGAAGAAGAAGATGAGGAGGAGGAAGAAGATGATGAGGAAGATGACGGACTTGATGAGGATGATGGCGTAGATATTCCAGATGAAAAAAATGACTCAGGGGAAGACTGTGAGGTAATCAGATCCTGAGCAATTTATCACTTTTTAAAATCCGGATTTATTTATTTTTTTACCTTTGCAGCTTTAACTCCTTTATATCTTATCAACCTCATCTAGGTGTTTGAACAGCCTGCCCCAAAGTCTGACACTATCCAAGACCCTGTGCAGACAGGCCCTGTGATTACTGTAAATGAACCAGAAAAGGTGAGCAGACTGCCTGACCTACATTTGTCCTCATATGTTCACGCAGAGTGCATCAAAGGCTACTCATCTTTTTACTTCTCTTTAATCTCCAGGTCATGCCGAGTGTTAATCGTAGTGGCAGAATGAACCTCTACTCATTAATGCAGTCCATCAGCGAGATGGATGATGTGGATAAAGGATATGATCAGGTAAAAGAAGCAGAGTGCTGGTCTCTCTAGCCTCCTCTTTGTAGTTAAGCTGACAGTTTGGAAATGGCTAATTTAGATTGAGGACATGTAGCGAAGCCTGTTGTTTGAAATAGCTCATGAATAAGGTTTTAACTATATGAGTCATGGTTCTTACCTCTCAGCTGTAAAAGGCTGATGGAGCATTGTCGTCACCGCAAGAATGAAGTGATGTAGGATTTTTTTTATATTGTCATTACTACTAGGAGACTGAGGGGTAGCACTGGAGGCCGTTTTTATAGCAACTTTTTCTTCTTGTGATTATGTTAATATTTCTACAGACATACATATTGGAAAAAACACCCAAACTAGGTTTCATTTTTAATCAAAATCTTTAGTTTGACTCTATATAAGGACCTGTAAGGCCTTCCATCCCCCCTTTTTCACACCTTGTGTCCTGCCAGTAACTATACTACCAAAATAGTAGCTGATTTAGTCTTCTGTGTGAATCTTTCTAGAGATTATGATGTAATCCACTTCAGGGGTCAACATTATTTTTGGCAGCATTTATGGTTGTGTTGCTTTAGGTGCTAATCATCTCACAGTTACAGTTAAAAATATTTATCTGTCAAGTTTTTGTCTACTTTGTACATTTCCTTACATCAGTTCCAATAGTTTTGACATTTGTGAGTCCTTTCGTTGTTATTCCTTATGTTGAAGCGAGGACTGTTATGCCATCTCTGATAAATTAAAAAACTGTTGTGAATAAGTAGCCAGAAATAGAAGGTATTGACGGTACTGAAGCAGGATAATCACAGTAGTCGCCGGCTACAACGTGTAGTTAGATTTCGACCGAGGTTTACGTCAGGTAGTCACATAGCGTTCAGAGGCATTTGGGGTTGCGATGTATCTGTGGAGTAGATTTCTTGCTGAAGAATTAATCCCAATGTTATAACTTTGTACTTTCCTACTTTGTTCTTTTCAAAGATGCCTGGCAGTCCGAGGCGGTCACCAGGACAGCGGAGGCGTAGCTATGGGCGCCGGTGTCTCACTCACCAGAAAGCATGTGTGGATGTTTCACCTGAACCATCCAGCCGGCCGGGCGCGGGCCAAAGCAAGCCGCAAAGTGATTAAAAAGATGAACAAGCAGGGAGGTACAAGAGGAACTATAAACGAGGCACAGAGGAGAAAAGAAGGAACGTGTGCTCTGGGAACATGCCAAGGTTTTTATACAATGATCCTAAAGTCTTAATTTATATTTTGCAGGTCTTGGATTGCATATGTCACCTCATAAAAGCTATAGTAGATAGTTGATTTTTATAAGGGCCATGCTGCAGTATTGCTGTACCAGTGAAAGCCAGGATATCTGAAATCATTGTGCATTATTGTATTATTATGTTTTATGTTTATGAAGGTATCCAAACATATATGAACCAGCATGTCCCTGCCGAGCTCCCTCAGTCCCTCTTCCGTTTTTTTAAGCTCTCCTTTCAACACTTCAGAGGTATCTATGCAATAACTGTTTTAATTTCCTTATACGAGGCTGTATCCTGCCAGCCCAAAGCAGAAAGTGTTCATTTCCTCCTTCTCACAACACATACCGTGTGCAGATATGGAGGATTTCACTGTATCTAAGCTGTGCATTATGGATTATGTCATGGCTAGTTTTATGGCATACGCCAGTTTGCCAAACTGTATTCCTCTGTGCCGGTGTGCCAATATATTTAAAGGAAATGTTGGTTTGCTAGGAACCTTTCCCACCTATTTTATTTTCATCCATTATATTTTGGCTCCAGGGCTACATGAGTGCCTTCAACCTGAGAATGAAAAGTGATTCTGTAATGATGTTTTTAATGTTTTAGCTTAAGTACAAGGTGGTGGTAATATATTGCATTTCTCTTGTACCATTTGCCACTTTTTTGTCATCATAAATGTGACTTTACAAGTTTGTGCACAATTACAGTATATATAGTCACATAATTGCTGATGGCCTGGGTGCATGTTTTGTGTTTTATACCAGCCTGTGAGAAGACACTGTTCAGGGTTTGAGTTTGTATTTATATGGACTTTGAATGGATCCACTTAAATTATTCCATGTTCTGTTTTCACTAGATGCTGATGAGGACATTTCTTATTTTATGCTGGTATTACTTTTTATCCAGTGAACCCAAGCTAAAAAAAAAAAAAAAGAAAGCATTTAACCTGCATGCTCACTATTAGGGAAAAAAAAGAGGAAAAAAGAAAACATGCACTTTATAATCCCAACACACTGTTCCCACCGCCTGAGCCAACTTCACACTGTACTATGATTAAAATGATCAGTGATTGGTTTTTATTGTCATCCATTTCCTTATTGTAACAGACTCTCTGCTGCCTGCACCTCACTCTTGTTTACATGCACCTGAGTAAAAAATAAATTATTGTACTCAAAACAAGAACCTTTATTTTTTGATTAAATAATAAACCAGAGGAGACTGATTTAATATAAAAGAGACATGGCACAGGGACAAGCCTTCTTTTGATTCCTATTTTTTACTGTAGCAGTTGTAATCTTAATATCAGCACAGTAATAGTTAACAAAAGAGAGGGGTAATGGGGATAAAGAGCAGATTTATACAGAACAGCTGATTTGACTGATGAATTAAAGTCAGGTCCCAATGTATTTCCTTCTGGGTTCACTTAGAATTATTCCTCCTGCTTTCATTGCAGCTCTGAAAGACTGAACCTGCAAAACAGAAAAGCCAGAGAGAGCGAGAGAGACGTGAAGCAAATGGCTACCTAAGTGAAGGAAAATGACAGTAACTTTATTTCCAGTCCTTGCTGCATGTACTCACAGAATCTGAGCGGTATGTCCAGGGAATCACCCTATACACCATCCTGGTGATGCCAGCCTGCTGGCAGCGATGCGCCAGCACCTCGCCCACAGCCTGACAGGCTGCCACGCAGTTTGTAGAAGCCAGCTCCTTCTTCACAGCCCACTCTTTGCTCGAACAAGAAAGCACCGGAATAGGGGAGCAGCTGGAAAACACTTGGGCTGTCACATGGTGTTGGCTACGGGAGAACATCAACCTGAAACAATGACAGGCATGAGAGGAAATTAAATAGAGATAATTGTTCTTTATGCATGAATATGCTATGTTTCATATCAACCTGACTGATTACATTACGTTTTTGTCCAGTTCTGAACCCAATGGGGTAGAACAAATACAGAATATTCGTATAATCTAGAATAATAGTAGTGAATATAAAAACAGTTATCTTTGTTTCCCAATTTTAGTTATACAACTTAACATTAATTTAAGAAAATAATTAATAAATTTAGATAAATAGATACATGTTTGTATGCTGTAAGCCGTGATCCAATGTGGGGTTGATGCACATGACTGTTGTCTCCATTTCTCTTTGAATTTTGTTACCAACAACTGATACACTTTTAAACATATCTTTCTGTTCATCTTGTGTCTTTGACTGTTTCTTTAGATCAATGCATGTGCGCCACCACGTCTCAAGAACAATGACTGTGTCACTGCTTGTTACAAAGTCATAATCCTTCATAGACTGAAATCATTTTAAATGTGTAATTTAGTTTGATAAGGTAACTGGTTACATTACTAATTACACTAATATAGTTATTGTATAACCTTCTAACAATGTGTTACCTCATAACAGTTGCTACTATAAAGTTAGAAAGTAATTCACAAGTCCTCACTAACAATAGTTGTTAAATTACAGTAAGCTGTATCACGACTATGCTTATTTCATCACAACTAGATTTATTTCTGGAATACTAAAATATGAATGAAATTTAAAAACTGCCATTTGAAGAAAAAAACAAAAATACAACAGCTAATGTGACATTACAGCTTTTATAATGCAATCATGTTGGGGGGTCTGTCTATGGTGTCCCACAAGGTTCTGTATTGGGGCCTTTATATCTGCTCTCTCTTCTGAACATTTATGAACATTTCTTATCACTGCTATGCAGACGAAGTTCAGTTATAGGTCGTCTTTTAAGGCCCAAGAATTTTATAATCTACAGATCCTGAATATGTGCTTAGGCTATTAAAAGATGGATGGCTGACAACTTTCTCCTACTTAATAATGAAGAAAAACCTGAAGTCCTTGTTTGTGCCCCTGACAGATTGGTCCCCTTCTGATATTTGCTAAATCTTGTATCAGGAACCTTGGGGTAACTTTGCTTTCACTTCTCATGCTCATGTCAAATTTCTGGCTTGATACTGATCTTTTTTTTAACGTTTGGTTCACTCTTTTTCTTTTTTAACACTCTGGTATTTTATTGTGATTTTAGATAAACAAGAGACACCCTAGCAGTGCTACTCGGTCAGTATAACGTTACTCTGATTTTGGACTTCAAAGTAAAAGCCCTTTACAATTTCATATATGAGCAATATTCGTCTGAATCCAGAATTCCGTTATAGAGAAACCACCTGTTTCCACAGACTAATTTCACTTTAAATCAACAGGATGCACCCTCACAGTGGTACTCAGTCTGATTCTGGATTCCACAGTAAGAACTTAAACCTTTACAGACCTGTGGTAGAACTCCCGGTGTGGCCAGGTTGTCTTCCAGCCCCGATCCTTCACAGCCAGAGCCATCTGCTCCAGGTTGCGGGGATTTCTGTTTACAAAGGTCGGGTTCACGGCTTCATTTTCATCCGCGGAGGGCTCTGGCTGAGAAGCTGCTTGACTCAGACACCGAGCTGTGTGACAATTAGAGTCTGGTCAGCTTTCATGACTGCAGATAGAAAGTTTAAGGCTTTCTAGCTTTACTTGCTTACCCGTCTGGTTTGAAAGCAGGGCTGGCCGACAGCGTTGAATTTGACCTAAGAGCAGCCGCACACTGCGACTAACTTGGCTCAGAGCCATGTCCTCCCGAGCAGTGCTCCCCTCACAAATAAAAAGTCCAATCAATGTGTTACCATCCGGTAAGACGCCAAAAACAAGCAAACATACTATTCAAGAAAAATCCACCGTTACACGAGGAGTCCCATCTTTGACATTCCGATAATATCCGGTTCACTCTGTGCTACTTAGGAAACAGCACAGATAGAAACCGAACACGCGCTTAAGGTTCCGTTTACACTAACTCCGGAACTTAAAACGGTGGGAAACGCCAACAACTTTTTAATTCTACTAAAACTATCAGGCAACAAGAGTAACCAGTGATCTGAAGATTCTTCCCTGCAAAAGAAGTTATTACTATTATTTAATGTCAGACTCCTTTTGTGTAGGAGTTGTTGTTACATTGTTGTATTTACATCTTTTACACTAATGAGCAAACGTCTCGAGCCACCCCTCATTTCCTTATACTGTATGTTACTAGGAAAATGGGAAATTAGTACAGTGATTTATTGAAACGTGAAAACATACATGGAAATACAGTAAATTAGACAAAAACAAGAGTTTTTACAATTCTTATGAGCTTGAAAGTCAAAATTTGGAATGACTCTGAACTCTATGAACTCTTTTAGTCAAGCTTTTTTTGTCATTTATTTAAGTCGTCTTCACAAATAGTTTCCAGACATCTTGAAGGACAAACAAAGCTCTCATTTGGATGTTGTTGAGTTCTCTGTCAAGATGATCCCACACTACTTCAGTAATGTTGAGGTCAAGCCATGGCTGATAGTTGTCCTATTGTGTTTTGGATCATTGTTATGCTGCTACAGACTGAGAATCACCTTGTTGGTACAAAAAATAAAATGTATACTTAGTGTGATGTTGGATAGAATCAAAGAAATGGGGAAAAAAAATCGTTTTTTTTGTCACAGGCTATTAAGAAAAAACGACCTAAAGACAAAAAATGTTCCCCAGAAGCCAAATATGAAACAATAACAGTTGGCTCCTCTAGACTTCTGCACAGTACTTTCATCTGTGGTAACTTCTCAAAACAGTACTGTGGCATATAAATGGTATCACTCGGCTGGCAACAGATACTTCAAGTGCTTCATTTAATAAAACTCAACATTTAATTTATTTTCTGCTGAAAACTCTTCAATTTTACAGTGTAAACAGGGAGGGGAAAATTCATTCCATTGCAGTGTTTTGTACAAAGTGGTGGTTTAACAATAGAAGACACCATCTGTCCATAACACATAATGTATAAACAAACAGTCCTAGTAAGGCACCCGAGAAAAATGTATTTATCAATAAATACTTGGTGTGGTGTTGTTGGAAGACATGACAATGTGGGAAAATCTTTGGCTCATAAAAATCATCCAAGTCATTATCTGAAGAATTCTAAAGAACTTGCACTTTAATACTTCAGGTCAAAACTTAAACTTTCCCTTAAACTGCAAAACAAATCCATTCACTAGTGTACTTTCCCTTTTCAAAATTGATGCTTATTATAAATGTTGAGAGAGTGAAAAGCACATGATTACCAACAATTTCTCATGCTACTGATAGAGTAATTAGAAAGCAGTACATTACACTTTGAAAAATAATTAGCATGGGGATACAAAATATATGTTTCATATATGATATGATATAGTGGTAAATTAACGTATAGGGAATCATTCTACTGATGCAAAAATAAGAGTACATCATTCATCGATCATTGTGCAAGTTAACTAAACCCTTTCATAGCAAAAGGGAACCAAAGGTCGAGTACCGTTGTTAAGACAGGGTCGTTCTGATTCATAGACACATAAATTAACTTTGCTAGCAACCCTGAATAACCCGTTGGCTGATCATATAGGGTTTGAGACATTTATTATAGATGTGAAGGAGAAAGGGGTGAGTTTGTAACCATCTCCACTGTAGAACTTGTTCTGAAACTCCACCCTGTGAACGAGACGGGCATAAGTCAATCTCCAGCAACAAACAGAAACCTCAGAGCAAGTACCATACTCTTATTCTACAGTGGACTTTTCTTTGGTAATAGTCTGACTTGTTGTTGTTCCTAAAGGTTAAGTCAATCTTTTCTCCAGCACCACCATCCTGAGAAAACTACAGCATTAATGCTACATACTGTAGGTGGTGTCTCCTACAGTCAAATTCCACTTTACATGCAGGGTTATTGCCAGAGGCAGCTGTAAAGTCTGTTTAGCACAGTCATTGCCTTCACTACATCTGTCACACGACAGACAGCAAATAGAGTGCAATGTTTACACCAGCATGTAACAAAAACATGTGACCATGGATTGCTGGCTTAAACAATGCACAGACACATAAAACCTGACACACACTCCGAAATAAAAAATAAATTAAAAAGTGGTTCAGGATTTTACCCAGTCCAATCATAAAGCCTATTTCTTTTAAAAATCTTAGTTAAGCAAAGCTATTTTCCCCCTTCGTCTCAACCCTTCTGTCATTCTCACCAGTGCAGACGGAGCGCGTGCAAGAATGCTGAGAGCCCCTCCATGACCAGAAGGATGCAGACTGTCAGCACAGCGAAGAAGGCGAAAATCACAAAGAGCACTACAGCTCCCACGTAACCTTGCCACGTCAGCGCCTTACGCATGACCATCTCCCACAGCACCTCTGACAGCTCTGTGGAGACACAAGTGAATCACTGTTAGAGAATCACAGCTGGCTGGAAAACAACAACATGAGTGTGTATAACTAGAGAAATAAAATGGATAAAAAAAAGAAAAAAAGAAGAACAGTATGAGTAAGTTTCCTTTAAAAGAGGAAGTCTCGTGTGTGTGTGTGTGTGCATCATGTGAGTATGAAGATAAGCATTGTGTTTGTATGTGCAGTGCCACTGACGTGCGTGTGCCAGGCTGAGAGCCCAGAGTCGGAGGTAAGAGGCTGTGTTGGAGATGCAGCCCAAGCAGTACTCGATGGTGTGGATGGCCTGATGCATGAACACATCCGCGACATCAAACTCCTACAGACAGCACAACAACAAAAAAAACAAAAACAAAAGGAGTTCACCAGACCGTATTAAAACAGGTAAACTAATTTAGTTACTCTAGCTTCACCCTCACCTCTTCTACTAGCGGCCTTCCTTCCACTTCCCCCTGATGAACATTGATCGAGCCTTCGTCAGACACCAGTGGACGCCTGTCTTCATCCAGATGCTGCAGAGAATTAAAGATCAGTCAGAAAAGTAAATGCAGCTACATAAAAGGAATTAAAATCCAACCAAACGCAGACTCACGACTCGACGTTGTCTTCTCTTGAACATAATGTATTCAAACGTGGGCTTCCCAAGGAGGAGGAATGGCACAGAACACAGAGCCAGTATCACCAGGACCTTCTGCACTATAGCCTACACAGAGTTACAGAGAAGAGGTTAACCTCATTTGACCGTTAATTTATTCAGTTCAGGGCTTGCATGTATTTATCTACTTAATGAATGCAGCATTTTTGTCATTCAAAAAACAGAACAGACACACAACTACATCACTGTTGCTTGATAATGCAGTTAAAGTGCTGATTACTATATTTGGAAAGTCCCTTATTGTGTTCATGTGCTTGTAATAGATGTGGCATCTGGGGTTTGACCTGCCAAAGCAGTGCTGCATTTACATGCTAGACTTTCACAAAATAAAAACCACAAACAACCACTGAAAGATGTAAATATGGTAACAACATACATAAAGACTATCATTCAGTTTATAATAAGATTTCATGATAACTACTGCTCAGTGTGACCAACTAACACACACGTTTCGGGAAGTGGGAAGCTAAGAAAATGAATAAAGCAAACCCGATATGTTCCCATTAGTGAAGCTCACAAACGACGCACACACCTGTCCATGATAAAGCGGAGGGTTGTCAGGGTTTTCCGTAAACAGGAACATGTCTATGAAGTGGATCAGTATGCTGGGAGCACTTTTGGACTGAGAAGGAGCGTAAGCAACCCACTTATAGACCACCATGAACACCAGGTAGCCAAACAGAAACAGCATAAAGAAAAGCTCTGGGATCAGCACAAAAATCAAACTGCTGAACTTGCGAAAGTGCCTGTAGAAAAAGAAAAAAAAACAACAACCAGGGAGAAACAAGGATAAGAACATGAGGATGTGAAGGTAACACAGAGCTAATCTGAAACACACAAAACACATGTGCAAGCGAAACACATGCAACCAAAGGGTAAAGATTATTTACCAGTAGTTGAAGAATGACAAGCAGACTCCAAAAGTCATGTGAATAATGCCGATGATGACTGACATCTTCATTTTGTAAGAGTTTAGGAATGTTAGTTTGTTGTTGGACATCCCCCAGACCTGACGACAACAGAGAGAATAACTGGAGTTACAATCGAGACATATATATACATATTTATGTCCATATTTGATTGGAGGACAATGAATATGATGGGCACACCGGGTCAATGCCAAATGGATAGGGGCTTGTGAAAACGCCGGGCACAACAGGATCCATGGATAAGTACTGGCTCCCTGCCAGCACCGATGAACTGCAAGAGACCCCACGAAGGTAAAAAAAAAAAAAAAGTGTGTTGAAAATGGAGTAAACAGAAAATAAATATTACTTATTATATTATTGTTTATGATTTATTTGACCTGTATTTTGTGTGTACTAAAAACTCAATAAACACATTGTTTGAAAAAAAAAAAAAAAAAAAAAGCAAATACGTTTCCAGGGTGAATACACGAAAATGTTCTTACTTCCATATGTTTTTTTCAAACATTGGGCCGACGTGCCAGGCCGAGCTGAAGGTGGCGAGGCCTTTGCTGAAGCACTCGTTGTAAATGGCTCCCGTGTAGATGGAGAACAGTCCCATCAGCAGAATCAAATACCTTCCGCCGAACATCATCCTCCAGATCTGACACACAAAGCGGTCAAGGACATGTTTTAGTACATTAGAATTATTTGACTTTTTGTTTTTTACATTTAAACATAAATGGGAAGCTGTGTGACAAAAAACAGAATGCAATGATTTAGTCCCAAATATTTTGCGTCATCTTGTTGCCATGTTTTGTTTTGTTTTCCTTAAAATGGTACATGCTTTCAGTTTAAACGGTTAACATGTTTTCTATGTCCTACTGTGAATCAAATATAGGTTTATGAGAATTGCAAATGAATGCGTTTTGTTATTATTTAGGTTCTATGACGTTTTTGGAATTGAGGTCACAGAAACCATTGCTACTTTTGCTCTCATTTTTCTCTTTGGTGATTTTCATGTTGGTTCAACTTGTAATGCCACTAAAAGAATGAAGCCAGAGGCATGTTTGTGCATGCAAATTTCAAACCACATGCAAAATTTACAAGGTAGCCTACTGGCGGATTCCTTGGCTCACACAGATTATGAAAGCATTCTGGAATTTCAGTACACTTTTTGGGGCATCCGTTAAACAGGAAGTGAGTTCATTTGGTTATTAGTGTGGTGACAAGCAGGTCCTGTGGAACAGAGGAACAATCTAAATGTGGTCTGTTGTTTTACTGATGCTGCTTGGTCTGAAATTAAGTTGCCTTTAAGTTAGACATTTTGTTAAATACAGAGTGTCTCCTCTCCTAAGTTACCTCATTGTTGTTGTTTCTAAGTTTGGGATCCTTTTCCTCGAGGACCATCCAGAGAGCAGTCAGAGTCATCAGTAAACCATGGCCCACGTCCCCAAACATCACCGCAAACAGGAAGGGGAATGTAATTATGGTGAACAATGCTGCAGGAGCATTGAGAGACGAGATTTAGCCAAAGACAAATACCTGAAAGACTTCACTTTGAACACATTTCATGAAGAAATTATTTATGTCATCTAATGACGCACCTGGATTGACTTCACGGTAGGCTGCCACTCCGTAGGCATCTACAATGTTCTGGAAACCTGTTGTGAAGGAGTTGAGGGGAAACAGAGTAGGTGGAGGTGTAGAGCAAGGCAAGCGGTTGTAGAAGGAGTCAACCCCACTACCGCTTTTCCTCTGAGGTCAGAGAACAGGGTGGGATAAAAACAGGAAATTAGGCGATTTGCTCATCTGTGCTTTTTACAGCTCTATGTTTCTGCTCATCTGTTGTCTCACCCCTCCCTCTCTCAGCGCACTCTGCAGTTCAGGCAGCTTGGCGGTGGGACACCAGGCCTCAGCGATCAGGCATTTGTCAGTGACAGAGGGGCTGCAGAGATTCAGTACTAACTGGATCGCCTTGCATTTCTGGACGCGCACCTTCCACTGGGGCAGAACGGCCACCGCCTTCATCAGCAGCTGCTGCAAGAAGCTTTCTGTCTGTGACAACACCTGAAGTCGCAGAAGGAAACACAAAAAGAGGCATGATGAATGTTCTAGAAGCACTGTAATATAATATCCTATGTAGAAACTATAAAACCAGAGATTACAGTCTTTTAATTATTTTGATGTGAATATGTAGTATCAAAAACCAAAAGAAAATCACTCACTGATTTGATGTCTTCAATTCTACCTTGAAGTCCCTGGAGAACCTCCTCTCTCTCAGCAGAGCTCTCGGGGTATGCAAATGTCTCAGTGCGGAAGCTGCGAGGAGGGAAAATCCAAAGAAATTCAAGTTCAAAACACAGCAAGGTGCAGTTTCAGAATCTCAAAAATAAAAGAAAGAAAAAAAAATCCCCACCAATCGCAGATCTTCTTGACTTTCTGTCCAATCTGATCTCCCCAGAAGGAAATGAGGAACACGGTCCATTGCACCATTTCCCCCTGCAAATGGAGAAAGAGCAAACTGCTGTGGTAAAACACCTGGAATGAAACTCACAGCAGAAACTCTCTGCGATCCCCTCTCCTTTTCCCCGAGCTCTTACAGTGTCAGGGTGCTGAAGTCGATCCTCCATTTCTCTAAAATCCACAATAATGTAACCGCGACACGCCCGCCATAACAGTCGCTCGAACGAGGGCACCTTCCAGGGGTGGACCACTCCTGCCACAAAACTGAGGGAGAGGAAAACTGTTATATAGAGAGGAAAAAGACAACATTTTACTCTTTAACATTTAATTGAGACCTACCTGAGTCGGACATCTTGGCGGTTATCAAACAGACCTTGGCTCTCCACTGCAGGTGGCACCTGTGAGAATAAGACAGAGAACATTCTTTTTTAGTTTTCCTCATGACAACAATTACAGAAAATGGAGCAGAAATGGAGTTTTTCACCACGTGTGACGCCGTGAGAGAGTGAGTTCTGGTCAGGACTCCTTGATACTGGGAGAGCTGCGTCAGCTGAGCCCTAAGGCTATCTCTGTTCCTGGACACCTAGTAGGAAACATACACGATATTCCATTAATCCCAAAAATTGTTCTGTCTCTCGTGGTGCACTAAGCAGAAAACCGAAGACTAACTCCTCAGGCTCTATTTTGGCGCTCACCTCCTTGAGTTCCCTGGCGAGCCTCTCGCTCTCCTCCTCTATGGTGATGAGCTCACGGGGCTGAGGGGCAGAAGGTGTCGGACACGGAGGAGGGAGTGGACCCTTTAAGGATGGCGAGCGATTTATCTCCTGCTCCAAGAAGTCTGGAGGGTGGAAAAGGTGGATGATGAATCATGGAAAATAAAGAAGATGAATGGAAATGTAAAGGGGAGCATTATGAGTCAGTACTCACGGAAAGTCTTCTCGAGATCCTCGCATCGTCTGACCTCGCTGACAAATTTCCTCTGAAAGGAGTTCACGTTGGGGTTTAACTGAAAGCGGAGAGCAGAGAATAAGGTTACTGAGCGAGTCTACATGATCTTCACCAAAACCCATGACGCAGTCTGTTGCAGGTTAACAATTGCACTGGACTCCATGAACTGCACCAAGAAGAAGAAGAACGGAATAAAGGGTTTAATAGACTCACGTCTCTGAACTCAACCAGGCCCAGCTCTCCCAGCTCGCTGACACAATTATAGGCTGAGCCGGACTGAAGAAAGAGCTGCACCAGGCACACCTCCTCGCTGCGAAATATGGAGCCCATGTCTGTACACCAAAGAAACAACTTTACACACACACCGTCCTCTGGATACAGCTGAGTGAAAGTACTGCACCATATAAAGAGGAATATGAATTACAAAAACAAAAAAAAAAAGACAGACAATGGTGTTAGCAGATGGCATCTACTTTCAGTTAGAGCAATAAAAACTACTCAGTGCAGAAGTATCTAAGTGGAAACTTAAGAAAGAGGAAGCATCAGGTCCTCCTGACCAGATGATCAGGTGGGGTTTCCATTGTTGCATGTACATGTGTCTGCCAAAATTAGCACAGGGACTCTTTTTTAGTTAAATAAATTAATCAAAGATGTACATATATATTAAAAAGCATTACTATATTTTAGAAGGGCCCAATAAGGTGCATTATTACTGCTTTCCCCTAGCTACATACAAAGCTGTTTTGTACAAGCGCTCTACAGTAAACCCCCCCTTTATGAAGGTTACAGTGTTTGATCCTTTTTTTAAAAAAGCTTATAGCGCTGGATCATTTTTCAAAGCATTGCGGTGCTCGCACTATAGTCAGACGAACCTCATTCATTTGGAGGAATGAGCGGTGAATTGGAACAGTTTCTTCATAAACTGAGCGTTAAGAGTGTCATGAAGGTGAGAAACCGACCACTAAGAATATATACAAAATTACTTATATCATAAAATAGATGTTACATGAAAGGAGCATGGCTTCAGTTTATAAATGTAAAAAGATCCATGCTGTTAAGGAAAAAGCATTTGACTTCGGGTCTTCTTCGATCTATCGACTATTGTCTCTGCTTTTCAGCTTTTGTTGCCTGGGGCAAAGTTTCGTTTTCTCTATCATCGCTAGCACACAACTCCAGTGAAGGAAAAGCCGAAACACTGAAGCGTTTAAAAAATATTTAACCCATTAATATCAGCCACATTAAAGAAAAGTAACAGAGGGGTTTGGTTTAGTCTCGGCGACAACTATAGGAGATAAACCCGCTTGTTAAAAACACAGATTTGAGCTGAATGTCGGAAACCTCACCTGTCTGGCTCTTTACCTCCGCTGCAGTTCGACCTGGTGTCTGTCAGGCAGTCTGGTACCCAGCGGGACGGACTGACCGGGGACTGCTAACCTGGACAAAGCAGACGCGTCTGCGAGACTTGGGGTAGAAGTTCTCTGGCTCCGCACTTCCTGTTTGTGAGAGTCACGTTACTGCAGGAGGCACGTGATAGTTACCATTTGAATCTCGCTCCACCGCGAGAGGTCGAGATTTTAGGATCTTTAATGGCGGTAACGAGTCCAATAAGTGGATGTTTTTCTTTGTTCTTTTTTATTAGAATTTTAGTCTGACAGGAAGTCAGAAGCTTATTATTAATAATTCACGGTTTGATATTAGAGTTAAGCTCATCTGGAGAAGCTGGTTTGGCCGTGTACAGTCATCTGGAAACCGCAGTCACGTGCGTTTGATAAACCCAGACCTGCCCTGTTTTTTTTTTTTCTCCTAACTTTATTAAATACATACAAACCAAGGTCAGTACCATAATTTGTAGCATGTGATGTCTCCAAAAGATACATGCTAACGTTAGGGACACTATTCAAAGTAAAAGTCAACCATACATTTAAAGTGATTTTTAATTCAGTTCTGTTACATTTAAAGAAACTGAAAAATAGTTCCTTTCTTAGTAGTTTCATTATTATGCAGCAGGCAAAGGAAGAATGTAGAAGTTCACAACAATGAACACTTAAAATTCAACTGAGATGTTGTGTAGGATTTGCGTAGAAATCACAGCCTCTAAGCATGCAGATATGTATCATAGGCGTGAAAACCATGGCCGTTTTGATTTCTTCAAGCTATTCTTTCTCTAGGGTGGAATGATTGTACAGCATAGATCTTTAATGGTTTAAAAAAAAACAAAAAAACAAGAACTCAGTGCACGTTTGAATTTATTGTGGATTTCCTCTAATCCACACACAATCAAGTCTTTTAATTAATTGGTGTTGAAGGTTCTGTCTTTTTACTTGAAAAGGCCAGCGCATATTAACTTCTTGTTCATGTGATCATGAGTTCCTCTTTGCCAACATAAAAGGGATTTGTTATGCAAATGTGTCACTACTTTGTCAGGGGGGGAGGGGGGGGGGTTGCATGTATGTCTGGAGGAAGACCTGAACTGTCACTGTCAGATAAGAGGAAAATGGTTACAATGAAGCATGCCATTAACTGGAAACTGCTGGAACAGGCAGCATCACTGTCCACAGTGAAGTGAGTTTTAGAGTGTTACGTCACGACAGACTGAGGATGCCAGTCAAAAGAAAAAAAAAAAAAAAAGGGTCCTGCTCCAAAATCAAGACCTTCAAGCTCAACTGAAGCTTGTTGATGGATACCTAGATTGTCTGCTCAAGGCAAGCCCTTCTAAGGAAACATTTAACCAAATATCAATGCAAGTACGTAAAAGAGGGTAAAAAACACAAAACAATCCAATCCTCCTTGTATGTGAACCAGTGACCGCGACTGTATCAAAAATAAAGATCACTCTCATTGTTTGGTATAAAGCTCAAACATCAAGAAAGCAATGAGTAAAATGCATTTTGATTTGAAAGGAACTTTATATTTTGGATGTATCTACAAAGTAAAACCATTCTAGCTGAGGACCCCCACAGGGACAGACACTTGTATGGCAATACAAAAGATATTTTATTTAATTGTAAAAGGGCAGATGTGCAACAGGTAAAACAGCAGGTAATAAGAAATACACACCCAGGGGGAAAACAAAAGACAAAAATGTTTAAATGGAATCAATAAAACAGGAAATGAAATGTGGCAAAGGTTTTTCACAGAAGTACATCAATTTCTTACACCTGTTGATCTCACTGTACATGACTGTAGATGTATCTTATCTTACCCTAACGATATTATAATGAAGCTGGTCTACACTAAGAAGCAATAATAGTTTCCAAAGACCCCCTCTCCTTTCATACATACACAAAAAAAAGAAAATACTACAGTAAAATCATAATTGCTGGCAAACAGGAAAGGAACTTAGAGGCTTTTCATGTCATTTTACATCATTTAGATTTCAAACACATAAAGCCAACAAACATGTCGCACTAACCATGCTGCTTCAAATCGCTGACAATCTCACAGATTTCTTCACTGGATATGAGGACTGACTCACTAAAAAAGATGCAAAGTTAGCACAGATTTCTTTTTTTCTTCCTTTTCTGATAATGAATGTGTCGGAGGTAGCGGCAGCTCTGACACAGACTGTTCTTGTCTTAGTTGCCCTCCTCCCCTCATCTTGCATTTCTGCTTTTATTTTTTACAAACTGTAAAATTTGAGGCTTCTGTCCATTGCTGTAGAAGTCAGGAACCGGGCATTCTCTCCAAAGGCCACCCCAGTCACCAATCCTGTATGGTCTATGGTTGAAAAGAAAAAGATCAGGGGTAAATGTCACGTGCATACTAGTTGAAAATCTCGAAAGAGATTTGACTTTTTTTTTTTTTGTCTTCTTACCGGTGAAGTTGAGGACCTCAGACCACTGCTTGCAGATGTAGACACGGATGTCAGACCCTCCTACAGCCAGGTAGGTACCACTCTGATCAAACACAAGGGACTTCACCTGAAACAAAAAATGAATGGATTAGGTTCAGAAGCAAACCTAAGATGGGTTGGATAACTTCAAAGCTGGTCCACAGTGAAACGCTGGAGTTCGGCTTAGTAAAAATAAAGAGAGCGCAGTGAAAAACTGATAATCTGGTTCTTTCTGAAGTTAAAACAATCCACCCACCAGCACCCTGACAATTATACATGCAACTTTTCATCCACAGCCATTTATCTCTGCGTGCAATGACAGCCTACAGGTGATGCTAAGACTATTTCTCAAACACTTAAAAAATTCCTTTAGAAAGAAGAAATCCCAAATTTCTTACCTCATAGTTGTTGTCCAGAGTAATGGTCTTGAAGTTCTTCAGCTTCCTCAAATCCCACAGTTTCAGAGAGCTGTCCTGGGCACCTGGAGCAAACGAGGATAATTAAGTTAATTTTTTTCTATTGGCACACCATTTTTATTCTTGCAAGGCTGAAGACACGGGGAAATCTCCAAAACTATGCAAGTCATTGATGCACAAGTCACTTTTGATACTCTAAAGAAAATGTTCATGTAGCTCTACAAGTTTATGCACATTACAGACTGACGGCTAATCTACGCAAAAAATGCTATCAAGTCAGTCTCACCTGTGGCCAGATAGTATCCGTTCTCAGAGAAAGCAATGGAGGTCACAGGTCCAGAGTGACCGGGGAAGTTGGCCACGTTGGTGCGCTCCTTCAGATCCCAAATCTTAATCTGGGAGTCCGCAGTACCAGTGCCAAAAATGAGACCATCAGGGTGGAACTGAGCGCATGTGAGAGCTGAGGGGTGCAATCAGAAACATTATGCCTGGAAGAGGACTGTTATTATGACTATCAAACGCATTAAGCAAGCAAAGAGAAACTTACCACAGCCAGCACTTTCATCAGTAACTTTGGTGAGGACTCTGCCCGTCTGGATATCAGAAAAGGCCCAGTACTGCAGGATAAAAGTAATAAGAGTTAGAGCGGTGAAGCAGTTTAATGGCAAAAAGGTCGATCATTCAGTGATTAAGTTCATGGCCTGTCGGTAATTTCAAGCACGCACCTGATCCTCAGAGGAGCTGAGCAGGTAGTCTCCAGTAGCATGAAGAGAGAGACCAGTGACGCCTCCCTCGTGAGCACGCACCACCTGCACACAGTTGCCCCCGGTGACAGACCACACACGGATGGTGGTGTCTGGAGAGGCGGAGAAGACCACGGACTAGAAGAGAAAAGACGGCAAGCGAGTGAGGAACAACGGATTAAAGGAACAATCGTGTTAGTCACATCTCCATTAAAATGGAGGTGAATGTTTGCATTTAGGTTCTCAGAGGACATGTTACCTGAGATGGGTGGTAAATGACAGAGGTAACCTTCTTGGTGTGACCCTTAAGCGTTGCCACGATCTGCTCTTCGTTCTTGTCAAACACCACCACGTTCTTATCAGCTCCACCTGGGAGATAGAACAGGTTTAATATCAGATTCTTTGTCTGGCATCCCAGCAAATGAAATACAGAATGAAAGATTGATTCAGTGTACCGGTGAGCACTTTGTTGGTGTCTGAGGGACACAGATCCAGAGACAGAATACCCGGCACACTGGCACTATGAAGACCCTGAAAGCAACATAAGAGAGAATGTTGATACATTGGATCGCTCTGTGAAACAAACGCATCCTCGTGATCCTGCACAATCTATACTTACAGCATGGGAGGCCACTTGGCGGTATTTGCCAAGATCCTCGGCTCTAACCAGATCCTCTGGGACAGTTTTGCCTCTCTGTAGAGAACCACAGTAAAGCAATTAAATGAGAGCGAGAGTAAATTATGCACAAACAGAGCTTGTGGCAAAACAAGTAAAACAAGTGTTTGCACATTAGCAGCTAAATACAAGAGAAATATAATACCTTCTTTCTCTCTGTAGTGAGGATAGTAGCCTTGTCTTGGAGCTGCAAACAGAAAAAAGCACATTTAAAAACATCAAGCAATTATGACAAAGGTCATAATGGTAAAAAATAATCAATTAAAAAAAAAAAAATCAATATTACCTTCTGGATGATTTCTGGAGTCATTCCCACTTGTTCACTAATCTCCATAGGCTCTCCACCAGCCCCCTGGTGTAAAAAAGGCAGAATTAAATATTGTTTAAATGGCATGATTTGTCAGTCTGATCATTGTCTTATCAGCTGAAAATAAAGCCCAGCTACTCACTGCTGCAGCTGGCTGAGAGGCGGGCACTGCCTGAGGGGCAACCAATCCGGCCTGGGGTTTGAGCGTGGCAAGAGCTGTGGAAAGAAGAAATCAACTCATTAAAATAAATAAAACACACACATAATATCAATGAATCCAGGTTCATTTGGACCAGACGATCACATTAAAGCCATTTCTACATGTTTCATAACTGTGTAGAAACCCAAACTGCTGTCGACCCACCTTCTCTTGCAGCTGTGACCTCTTTGGTGAGTCGAGCAATGACTCTGCAGGCGGCATCGTGCTGATAGAGGGCGTGTGAAAGTTCTTGGCGAGTAGTCTGCAGCTGCTGCCGCAAGGTGAAACTATGAAGCATTACAGCATCCTAGAACAGATATCAAAAACAAAAAGTGAGAAGGGAGCACATGTATTATTTCACGAATTTTAAAAAAGGAAGATAAACAAAAACAAACAAACAAAATAAACCCAAAACAACTGTCCTGTTGTTAAAAACTGCCAGAGAGGGATAAATGGTGCACTGTAACACACTTTTAATTGTTAAACTATGTAACACCCTACAGATTGATTTTACTTCTACATATTTATAACTAATTTGGGGCAACCGTGGCTCAGGGGGTTGGGAAACGGATCTGTAACCAGAAGGTCGTCGGTTCGAGCCCCGGGCTCTCTGTCCTGGTCGTTGTGTCCTTGGGCAAGACACTTTACCCTACTGCCTACTGGTGTTGGCCAGAGGGGCCGAAGGCGTGATATGGCAGCCTCGCTTCTGTCAGTCTGCCCCAGGGCAGCTGTGGCTACAACTGTAGCTGCCTCCACCAGTGTGTGAATGTGAGAGTGAATCAATAGTGGAATTGTAAAGCGCTTTGGGTGCCTTGAAAAGCGCTATATAAATCCAATCCATTATTATTATTATTAATTTATATTGATTGATTAATAGCTGACTCCCTACTTGTTTAAAGGTTCTTAAATGTTGTGTGTGTGTAATGTGTTGTTGATGTAGTGTTAAACATTAATAAGAAAAATCAATTTAAAAACAAAATGATACATACAATAGATACAGTATAAAGTGCTCTGTTCTTTGATATCTCAGAGTTTACAGGACTTACCCATTCATCTTGAAGGGACTTGAGAATGGCAGGAATACTGGTTGCCGATGGTGCCTTTGGTCTAATAGGATGAGCCACTAAAAGACAGGAAACCTCTTCAGTAACTTATCATGGCTTATTTGCAATGAGATTTGAGTATTTAAGGGCATATGACGCACTGATTTTCTTTTCATATATAAATCTTGATAATGTTCTATGTTTCTATGAATATCACAAAGAGTAGTTCACGAACACCAATCGAGGTTTGCTTCACCCCTGAAGGCCACACAAATAAAATTAAAACGTAGAATATTCTGCTTCTTCTGAAGTTGAAAATAAAAGTTGCTTTGTTTGGAAGGTTTTATTTTTCCGCTTCACTTGAATTTTTCAGGTATTGTTTGGTTTTTTTATATGATAAATACAATACAGTACAATGCAACACGCCTGCAAACTTCAGCCTACTAAACCAAAGCCGAGCATCATGCCACTGATAACGACCTCTCTCACGGAAGTAGCATTACTCTGTATGAGCTTTATTACGGTCTATTGACTTATAGAAAACACCCAGAAACCCACCTTTGATGTCTACGAGCTGCTCCTCGGACAGCGGCTGTCCGTTCATCGGGTCCGTCCCATTCTCTGCGATGTACTTCTCGATCAGCCTCCGTTCAAACACCTGGTTGGACACCGGAGAGACGCACGGGTGCTCTGGCACTTCATTAGAAACTGTAAAAGAGTTCAGTTCCGGCTTTTTAACACCACATAACTACCAGCAATTTAAATAAACACACAATTAAAAAAGAGAGCTCGCTGAACTATATAAAAGCAGAAGGCGGTGCTGCATGGCCGCTAACGCTAGCTAAATCAGCTAGCAGCATTAGCGCGGTACCGTGCTAACCGGCCTCCGTCATATCAATGAATTCAGCTTCACCTACTTGCACAAACCAAAGCCATGTTCCAGGCGGAGTCCTACAAGTCTCGTCTTAATTGTGATTTATGCTCGCGCTTTACTTTAAAGTTGTTGCAGCTAAGGTAGACTTTACTTCTGTTTGGAAGTAGCACGCTGTCCTTTCATTGCCGCTACAACGAAGATTCTTCTTCTACGCTTTGAGTTAGCTTCAATGTCCCAAACTCTGCCACCTATCGTCATGCGCTGAGGAGAACGAGAACGAGTTTTAGCCAAATAGACGCTCACGACACAAGAGTCAGAATCAGCTTTATTTATCAAGTATGTGTACACATACAAGGAGTTTTTGCACTCAGTGTACATGACAGAGTCGCCAACGTACAAACAGAGTAACAACATGACACCAACACGGCACAGACAATAATACATTTATGGCATATTTATAGTCCAAAGTTGCAGAGTGCAAATCTGTTGGAATAAATAAGAGATGGACAGCTAGTTAGTATATATACAGTATACCCATGAGGATTGACTATAAATATATATACGGCATATAGCTATGTACAACAGGACCGAACAGTATAATACAGTATGCTTTGATTCAGCATCAGGTATGGTGGATGTTTTAAATACAGAGACTATGTGAGTGTCCTAAATGTTTATCAGAGTGATGGCCTGTGGAAAGGAACTGTACAGATGGCTGCTTTTTTGGGCAAACGGTGCTCTGTAGCACCTACCAGAGGGTATGGAGTGATATTGCCTGCTTGTGTCCTGACTCTGGATTTGTTTTTCCTGCAGACTTCACTGTCCATCGTAGTCTGTTCTTGTCCTGCATGGATGCTGATCCAAATAATACCGACATGAGTGAGCAGAGAACAAACTGTATTATTGCAGAGTTGAATAGATCATCACCTCCTGAGGCAGGTTGAACCT
This sequence comes from Pundamilia nyererei, assembly GCF_000239375.1. Classification (NCBI taxonomy): domain Eukaryota; kingdom Metazoa; phylum Chordata; class Actinopteri; order Cichliformes; family Cichlidae; genus Pundamilia; species Pundamilia nyererei. The sequence continues at coordinate 11,617,778 of NW_005187402.1, read as the reverse complement.
CCTGAGCTGGCGCAGGCTCTGCTCTGCCTTTTTGATAATAGTGTCTATACTGAGTGACCACTTTAGATCTTGGCAAGCAAGCATAATGGAGAGGGACTCCTCAACTCCACTGTTACTGCTACAGTTTTGAGCGTATTCAGCTCTAGGCTGATCTGACTGCCCCACAGGGCCAGCTGTTCAACCCCACATCTGTGTCCTTGATAAGGCTGACTTCAGACCGTCATCAAACATCACAATTCTGACTGACAGGTCTTTTGAGAAACAGTCATTTGCGTAGAGGGAGAAGAGCAAAGAGAAGAGGACCACCCCTGGGTGGCCAATATACATACAGTGTAAAGACGACATCATCTAAAATGTGTTTTTTAAAGATTTTATTTTTTATTTTTTTAGTGATGACATTTTGACATTATGAAAATATTACAAGCTTTGGGGATAAAAGGTTATCCTGCACACAACATTCAAATATTAACTGCATTATTTGGTGAAACATGTCACATAACTATTATAAGTAGAATTACCCCAAAGATTTAATACACTGCATAAATTGTTAAAAATGCAGACGAGCTATTTAGAATAATAATTAGGTATGGACAACATGATGGGTGAGAACTTAAGTTAAGTCTATATTGCTGTACAGTATTGAAAAATGAAATTTATCAAACGTTACCACAACAACTGGTGGGTAGCCCTAGAGACTGTCTTAAACACAGGAGCAGTGCAGATCATATTGGTCCTGAGGGTCCGGAGGTAGGTAACGGCAGGAGATTTCAGGAGCACCATCAGGCAGTACAATATGAGACAGGAAGGATTATGCTGAACTCATGCTTCAGAAAAATTACATCACAAAGCAAACTATTAAAACCGTGCATAAGGCACAGGTGAGGTTCTTCTTCTCGGTCAGGAGCTTCACCGTTTGTGTGATTTCTCCATGTTCTCTGTTTTATGAAAAGTTCAGATTCTTTGACGTGTAAATACTGCAGGACTCAGAGGTTTCTGTGTCTAGTGGCAGCGTGGAAAAGAAGTCTTGTGATTTGTTCCCCCTTCCCTTATCTCCATCCTTTTTGATTTGGAACTGAACGCAGTCCTCGGATGAGTGGAGGCAGTCTGAAGCTCCGGGCACAGGGAAGGAAATCCTGTCCTCGTCCTCATTAGATTTAGCCTGCTAACAAGGGATGAAGACACAAGTTTAAGCAAATATCATAATAATCTGTGGCATCTAAATATTCACAGCTGGAGAGCTGTATTACCTCAACAGTTAAGTTATGACTAGGGGAACTCCCAGCTGTTGCTCTGTGCACATCCTGGTTCTCGGCTCTTGGAGACCCTACCGTTACCGGAGCATAACCCTAGAAATACAAACAACAACAGATATGCACAAAGACACAATTCAATTGAATGATTTTAGCTCCCTTAATAAAGAAGAAGATTATATTAGTTAATCAGTCTTACAGTGTGAACAGGACTGGCTCTTGGGGTCCATTTTCTTGGTGTTCCAGTCTGCTGAGAGTAGCTGTAGTGACCTGGGGGCTGAGGAGAGGGGGGACTGTAGTGCTGCAAAAAAAACCAAAAAACCCCACAAACATAAATAAACCAATAACAACAAAGACCTAGTGACTCATCCGACTCACAGACCATCACAATTCACCGGTTACTGCTCGTAAAAACAATAAATGTGACCTTTAGTGATCATCGTGGACCGGTGTGTCTTTTAAATGTTTAGCCGTGATATCAGGTTGCTCCTTGCTAGTGATGTGTGTGGCATCATCACGCTGACATCTACAGAGCTTCAGTCAAAATACTTCGGACAGAATATATAAAAATATCTACAAATTATCTGAAATAAAACATACCCACTGAATAAAGAGCTTCTACCATAAGTTTTTTTCTCCATACTTTTTAAAGATACTTCAGTTCATCAGACTCTCTGGAGCAAAAAAGAAATGTCAAAAAACGTCAACAAGTGGCTTCTGTCGGTGTCAAAGTGCATGCATCTGCAATAAGATTGGCTCGACGGCTTGTAATCATTTATTTAGCTGTGGACTCTCCTGGTTTCCTCACCTGGATGTTGACCCTCGGGGGGTTGGCTGGCAGCGTGCGGTGTGTTCTAAAGCACGTGATGAGTTGGGAGAGGCTACAGTTTGGGTAGCGTTTCATGAACAGGATGAAACCAGCCAGGGACACGAACATGCCAGAAGGGACAGTAACGGATTTGAGGAGCGCTCGCCAACTCCCTCCCCTTTTGTCTGAGAAGATGGCAGACACATGGATTTTAGGAGGAGTGGCAACTATGGATCAAACAACTTCTGCATGCTTCCAAAAACGTGGCAGAATACCCACTGATCACGTGCAAGTAGGTGGAGGATACCAGGTTGCCATTCCTGTCTTTAACTTCATACAGCCCATCATGCCTTGAGGTCAGCCTTGCAATGACCACCTCGTAGATGGAGCCATTCCTACTCAGTGAGATGATACCCCTGTAGTGCAGGTCATGGTCCGTTATCTGCCCCTCACGGATGAGCTGCACAGGGCCACGTGCAGGTTTGGGGTCAAAGGGGCCCAGGGAGGATTCATCAGGAAAATGGCCAGGGGTAAAAATGAGATGGGCATGAGCAAGAGGAAGATATAGAGGCAGGATTATGGACTCTTTGGTAAAGCGTGTGATGTTGAAGGAATGCCCTGCATCCATCCATGTGTAAAATCATGAAAAATGGAGTAGTGGTGAATGTGGAAGTATGAGAGGGCATCAGATAGAAAGGGAAGGATAAAACAAAACCATTAGCACTGTAAAGTCACAAAGTTAAAGGTAGTCAGTCAGCTTCTTAAAACCCACGTTTCTGCTCTGCTCACCACGGACGGTGAGGGTGCTGCGACCCAGCACCTTCCCGTTGTCGTCTCTCACGGTGTAGTTGCCTTGGTCTGCTTGCGTCACTCTCTCCGCCACCCAGACCTTCCCCCCTCTTAGCAGCCGCCCCCGGCCAGCGTTACCGGTTTCGGGGTCTGTCCGGTTCCAAAGCACGACCGGCACAGCCTCAGGCGGAGCGCCCCGGTGAGAGAACTCCAGCAGGGAGCCATTTTCGGGGATGCTGTGCTCAAAGGTCTCCCCATAGTTTCTGCGGTAGGGTTTAATGCATTCTGAAGGAAGACGAAGAACCACGAGGTAAGGTGAAAAGGAAAGTGATATTGCAAAAGACCCACTCCTAACACACATCAGTGTACTGTAAATGATCACAAATCAAAACGAAAAGAAAAGTGATAATATATCTTTCTTTATGATACTTTGATGAGTACATTTTCCTGACATTACTTGTGTAGGGACCATTCGTAGGCTATGCATGTTTACGGCAGTGTTCAGCTGCAGGAGAGGTGGGAAAGATTGGTTCAGGGGGCAGTGGCAGGTAAAGTAATGCCACACCTGCTGTATATTTATACCAATTAACCTCTCCTCTTTTTATGCAGCAGGGGTGTGGCTGGCAAACGTTATATACACACACACAAACACACCTGACACGGAGTCAGAACAGTTGCTACAACTTCTCTGCTTTAAGGCAATGAATAGATTGCCTATGTGACATCAAAGCATATGTTATTAAATAACTTAATGTTTCAAGCAAAGAGAGGCAGATCATTGAAAAATTATGGCTCTTTTGCATCATGACACAAAGCAATGAATTTCGCCAAAGAGAGGCAACTGTCATACCCGAAACGATCAGACGGACAGTCTCGTAGGTGAAGCCCATGGACAGCTTGTTGGCATAAACTCCCTGGTCAGCATGACTCACTTCTTTCAGGACTAACGACTTATCTTTGGTCCACTCAAACCGTGGGTCCTTAACCTACAGTTGCATGGCAGATCCATTTTTAGGCAACACAGCAACCAAACACACACACACGCACACACACAAAAAAAACCCAAGTGCCAACACTCGTCCACTCACAGTGGTTTTCTCCAGCAGGATGCGTTTCAGCCCGTCGGGATACGGTGTAAAAGTCACGATTCGCGACGTTGAGTCCACCGGTAGACGAAACTCCTTCCCGACGCAAACAGTCTGAACTTTTTCTCGGTCACCTGTCGAGGTGCAAATGAAAGTCAGCAACATCATTGGAGACCATGTGCTGCAGTAGAAGGATGCATGAGCGGTAAAATGTGACTTTTGACTCACCTAGTAATTCCCAACCTGCAGGAAAAGTACGAGTAACATAATTAATAATTTTCTTCAGACCTCAGATACGGACTGTAAACTCTCCTACATAAGTAAAAGGTTGACCTACTTTTATGTTATTAGGTCATTTAAGGTCATCTATTTTGTAACAGATTTCTAGAGTCTGCTATGTGATTTAACTTTTAAGCTCTTTAATTCAGCATATGTACACTTTTATTAATTGTTACTGTTCACGTACTGACTTTATACTGCATATTTTTCCACTGCATTTCCTCTGGGCACCTCTCACATTTATTATAGTTTTGCATGTTGGAAATTTATATTTGTGAGAATTATATTTCAGAGTTGAAGTGCTAAAAAACAAAAATCTCTGCTCTTCAAATCTGGGCTGGCCATTCTTCTTTGCCTTTGTTTTATTTAATCCAAGACCCTTTAATGAAATGGCTTTCTAGAAACATTCTGCAGATAATGGTGACGTTCTCGACAAATGTATTAATTAGTCACTTTTTTAAATAGTAACATTGACTTCACTTTTACTACGAATAACCTAACCGTAATATAAAGCACCAGTAAGTGCATTATTAATAATTATTTAAGCAGAAAGAAACAGAAAAACTACGGGTAGTCTTATTAAAAACTGGTGCCACACTTACCCAGTGCAAAAGGAAGGGTGAAAAGTGCAGTGTAGAGGACGCAGGAGGACATCTTCTCCTGTAAAAGACAGCGGATTGTTTCATCTGTAAATGTAATTGACATTCACACCAACCCTCCTCCGAAAACAAGCGGCCAGACGGGACATCCGATCATTAATCAACAAGCTGCAAAAGGCGGGGAGCTCAGCGACAGCCCAAATGATGTCGATGCGGACTCAGCGCACTGCACACACTCATGTCCCCCCATGACGTCCTGTCCGCTCTTTGAAGTCATGTCCACTCAGGTGTCCAGCATGTTTCCCATCTTCTGAACCATTGTAGCGCTACTACTGGCTGCCGGGTCATCAGTTACCGATCATCAACAAACGATTACTCAGTTTGTGCGTAATGTGAACTCACCTGCAGGATGTGAGGGTAATTTAAAAAAAAATGTTTTTGTGGATGAGGATAAGAGGATAACGACGACCTCCGCAGAGCGCGCATGCCCACTGCTCCCCCTTCTGTTATGGCGAGGGATACGTCGTATTCTCGGCCGCTGATACGCAAAGTGCGTCACATTTCGCAGTTCTTGTAAGGGAACATATTTTCCCTCCCTCTTACTATGCTGCTAGATTTTAGACTTCTGTAGTAACTCGTCAGATTCTGACTGTACGTGCAAATGATGAGATGATCTTAGAAAATATAAGAGATCATAACGCGACATGGAACACCTCTCACTTAAATTTTCCTTCTTGTTAAAAAATTAACAAAAGTTAATTAACAAAATTAACTTGTTAGTTTCTACAGTGAGGGAAAATTACTTGATCTCCAGCTCCCCAGAAATAAAGAGTCTCTAGATTTGATGGTAGTTTCATTTTAATGGGAGAGACAGAATATGGACCAAAAAGCCAGGAAAAAACACATTACATAAAAATAATAAATTGATTTCATGTCATTGAGTGAAATAAGTGTTTTATCCCCAGGAACGACATAAGCAAGTTCTTTGTGGAGAAACCCTTGTTGGCAAGCGCAGCAGATGTTTCTTGTAGTTGGTCACCACGTTTGGACTCATCTCTTTTACTCCTTTTTACAGAAACGCTCTATTGATTTTCTATGGCAGGAATGTCAAACTCTTATTACACCATATTACACATACAGCCTACTTTGATCTTAAGTAGGTAGACAACATCCCTCAGATTTCTCAATATAAGAAGTCCAATTTCATTGATACATCTTAGTTTTACTACATGATAAAGACATTTTGTTCTATTTTAATATATAGAAATCAATAGAAATCTATAGAAATCACCCAGCACAACTCTTCTGGCTTAAATGATAAGAAATAAATGTAAAATTACAAAACTGATTTATCTGTGTGCCACATGGGCACACCTGACGTTTGTCTCTCTCCGTTGAAATGAAACAAACATAAAAATTAGAGACTGTTCGTGTCTTTGTAAATGAGCAAACTTGCTGTTTCAGGAGTGTAGGGTGTGTGGTTTATCTTTATTTGGGGAGGTTTACATGAGATAAGTGTCACATGAGATAAGTAAAGTCCTTAACAGTGCACATGCTGACACTTTAAATATGTTTTAGTATAGGTTATATACATGATTAAAATAAAGCAGGTTTTATGGTGCCGGACCAGTTATTTCCCAGTGTTTTTAACGTCTTGACTGCGATTCCTTTAGAATTCATTCCTACTGAATTCACTTGAAATGGGACGGCAGCCAACAAAACGGTGCAAAAAGTTGTATTTTTTATCCCCTTTAAACTGCTTTTATTTATGATATGGTGGTTTTAAAAGCGATCTTGGAGGCAGAAACAACACAAATGCCTGGTTTGTTATTGAAAAGTATCCTGGGAGATGGGCCCTGTATGCAGTTACAGTGGGAGAGGTGGAGCCTAAGCCACGCCCAGTCCTTCTTTTCTCCACCCAGCAGCTGCAGGACGCACAGAACTCAATCACACAAAAGAAGTACGGTCTCATCATTCTTTTTCTGTTTGTCCACAACTTCTTCTTAGTCAGGCTTTTTAATACTGAACATCACCTGTGTCACTGATTTGCTATTTTCGGGGTTAATTTTTGTGTGTTATCCGAACATTTCATTATAGAAGGGAATGCGGTACGGATTTGGTCTTGGAAGCTGAGGGAAAAAACACTCAGAAAAAAGAGCCTCAAGTCACCTCTCTGCTCTTTTTCTGCAGGACATGTCGCTTGTGTTTTTGATGTTTTCCATTGTCTTCTTCGGTGAGTAGAGCTCATTCCCACATTCTAACATATAAACATCTGAAATCTGAAATACAACGCTCGATGGTTTGGGATTATTTACAACAAACGTTAATTAATTTCCATGCCACACACTCCGTGGATACAGCATGTACAAAGTTATCCAATCTCTCCGTGGAGCCAGGTGTTAAGTGGCACTCTGCCGGAGCGAATTAAAGTGCGTGCATGTTGTAGTAAAAGACGTTTGGTGTTGTGGGGCTGCTGTAGACTAATGCAATTTAAATCAGTAGCAGAACACAGGAAGAACAATACGCATTGTCTCCACACCCATCTGCTATTCCCAGAATTAGTGCTTGGTGCATTTCATTTATCAATAAATTATTTGGGAAACATAAACACCTATCAACGTACATCCACCCATAAATAAAAATAAATAAATAAGCAAGCATATTGTTTTTTTTTATTGTTTTTCGAAAGAAAACAAAACAATAATCTGATTAATTTCATTGAAATATAAATATACAGTTACATATTTATGTGTTTTAAACTATTCACGGTATTTATGCATTGTCATTAATGTCTTTAGCCGCAAAGTGAAAGGAAATGTTTACACGACGGAAACCAGAAAATTCAGCACAGCCGAGATTTCTTTCCGTTAGCTGGTTTGACAAAACATATAACCTCAGTCAGAGATAACGGGTAGCACGACGGTGGCAATCAACTTTTTCTTATTCTTTATTTGTCTTCTGCTTCCGGTGTTGTGCCAACTACTTTGGCACAACACCGGCTCTGTGAGCGCTCACACGTAAATATGGGCGTTTTGCAGCGTCACGTGACTCATCGTCCGCATGCGATAATCCCCTAAGAGTGGCGCTTAAAATGGTCATTTATAATATTTATTCAAAGAAAAAACATATCATATCCATTCAAGTTAATCACGTTATCACTGCTGTTTAAGGTAACAGCTGCAGATTAGAGCTCTGAAACTTTAAACTGGATCTATTTAAACGTTAAAGGCCATTGTCCAATATCCGAATAGGCAGCGTTTCTGCCGAATGGCAGTTTGTCAGCAGATCAAAGTGTAATTATTTTATTGGTTGTCTTGATGCATGCTCAATCATCCAGATAAGGACATCCCAAAAAGTTAATCCTGTGTCTAGATGAACAGAGTCAACTTTTTGGTATTTCATTAGTTGAAACGGTGTTCATGGTTTATGTTCAATGTTCATGGAGCTGCAATTCCAGCAGTGCTAAAGAAACTTAGCAACAGATTAAAACCACGTATTGCTATATATAACAATACGTGGTTTTAATCTGTTGCTAAAATTTTTTTATACTTTTTATATCGAATTGATTAATTATATGTGCACATTCCTGTACACTCTGTGCTTCATTCATTGGTTTTTAATAAGGTTTCGCTTAACAGCTAAACATGCTGTAAATAAAAGAATCAGTGAACACGTTGCGTTTCTGGAGGATTTAAATTAAAACCTGACCTGCTCCCTAGCGGTTTTTGATACGGGCGAAACGGGCGGCTGCCCAGGGCGGCATCGTGGTGGGGGGCGGCATCACGGGCATCGGCAAAAAATAAAAAAAATGCTCGTACTCATGCTGCCCCGACATCAGCCAGCGCATATTGGGAATGGCATAGGCACCGATCGGTTTTCTATCGCCCATTTCCTGGGAGTAAGGGCGCCCTCCGTTTGCGAGGTGCGCCTGCTGTTTACGGCACAGAGAGGAGAGGGCGGGGGATTCTCTGGCTGGCTGAAGCAGCATCTAATAACCAACTCGCAAAATAAAACAAAATAAAAACTAAACAACAAACACGAAAACACCAGACATTACAGACTTATAATTTGCACCGATGTTTTTTACGCGAAAAGTGAGCGCAGGAGCGCCTGCTTGTAGCTGTGCTGAAGTCAAAGTAAACTTTATTGTCATCTCCGCTATATACAGTCCAGTATATAGAGAGACGAGACGACGAGGCTCCAGTTACCGCGGTGCAAGTAAACAAACAGGGAGTGTTCACCCCGGGCGCCAAACAGGCCAGGACCGCCACCAGCATAAATGACCACAGTGACTCTTACTTTGAGCTTAGCCATCTCAGCATAGCTGGTCAAGCCATAGATCTGGCTTCATTAATACACCTCGCTGTTTGTAATGTATGGGTTTGAGTTAATGGCTCAGTAGTGCTGATATCTAAAAGTGGCCAGTTGCTGTTCTAAGATGGTCAGCCATTGCTGATTTGAGAATAGCGGCTGATGAAGTGAGTGCATCAGAGACTTTGTCTCTTTGCATCAGAGACTTTGTCTCCAAACGGTTCAACCTGATTGGTCCAATCAGGTTGAACCGTTTGGAGACAAAGTTACAGGCAAGGCAGAAATGGTTTAATGGTTTGGAGCTGCTGTGGTGACTGAGCTGAAAAGAGGGTAATTTACTGATGTGAGATGTTGTTCATGTATTTCCTTCATTCAGCTAATAATAACTTGGTTTATTTCTGATGCTTTATGACGAATGTGAGTTAATTCATCAGATTGAGAGTTATACTTTACTCTGCCTCGTGCTTTGGGGATGAGAATGCTTTTTTTATGCTGCTGCATTTGTGTAAATTCAGTGATGTTCCAGAACCTTGTCTTCAAAATTACTTTCAGAGTGTAACAAAATACCGGTATGTGTGTGTGTGTGTTTGGTATATTAATGGAAACAACTGATATTATGTTGTCAGATGTTTGTGGTTTCAGTTACATTAACACTACCTCCATCTGTCTCTTCTTCTCTTGCATCTTTTTGATTAAAGGTTCGTCCTCTGGTATACAAACTGATGAGGTGTGCTATGGCAGGAGGTGGCAGTTTCCATCTAATTATATACCCTCACGTTATACTGGACCAATATACTTTACTGAAACTAATACGGGATCCAAAAAAGTTGTTATAAATAATGGGATGGTGAGCAGCCTCTATGTGACCATTACATTTCTGCAATATGATAAATGTTAGGCCTATGTTTGAAACAATTAAATCAAAGTATATAGAATATGTTATAATCTGAGGAATATATATGTGCTGTCTATCTTTCAGGCAATAGACACACGCTTTAGAGTCTCTCCTGGCTCAATTTATCTTACAGATGTAGAAAAAAGAGATGAAGGAATTTATTCTGTCTCATCTGGTGGCTACCAGCGACAAGATGTTGTTGAACTGAAAGTCTTGGGTAAGAATTTGAACTGTACTGTATATTTAGATCAAAAATATATAGGTATGTGTTTTAGCTACCTGTTCCTAAGCACAAGTTCCCTCCTTTTTTTTTCTTAATCTGCATTTTAAGAATGTGCTAAAAATGTCACAAGGGATTACTACTATACGTGGGAGGACTCTATCCCTAGATGGGCTGAAATCCTGGAGTTTACTCCCCTTCACAGTCCGGACCAGCCAAAGATCCTGTGGAATCGCACAGACTCTCAGATCAGAGAAAGCAGAGCTGAGGTGAAAAACGGTAATTGGCAGCTGTCTTACCTCACTCAGGCAGACAGTGGGTACTACAACTTCATGGATAAGAACCACTCTGTGTTGGCCAAGGTGCTGCTCAAAGTAAAAGGTGATGTGAGAAGCTGCCTGTGAGATTTCTGCATTTTACCAGATTAAATGTTCTAATGAAGTCTGATCTGTGTCACTAACAGAACAAACCAGACACTATGAAACAAGGTGGAATGAGCACATTCTCATTGAATACCCTCGGGGTCCTAAGAAGTGGACCGTGACTTTTACACCTGAAGGCCAAATGGATCCCGAAACACTGATGGATGGCAGTCTGATCATAAAAGATCATCGCTTTTCTGGCAGAATTCATGCAGTGATGGATGGCATAATTATAAATTCTACAGAAATTAGAGACTCTGGCACCTTTGAGTTCAGAGACCCAGATGGCAACCTGATCTTGAGTGCTCGGCTTGAAGTGACCCCTGGTAAGCAACAGAGCATTTCTCCTCATAGAGTAGAAGTTCTAACTAACATTAACCCCCACCCTCTACACCATATTCCCTAACTTTCTCCATACTCTTACAGAAATGTTGCCACAGTTTATATTTATGGCCGTTATTGCCTTGATTGTCGTCGGGATCATCTGCTGTTGCTGTTGTTGTAAAAAGTGCTGTAAAAGGGACAAGTCTGCTCCTCAGACTGCAGCCTCACCTGCATCTGCTGTATATTATCATGTAAGTATTCTTTTAAGTGGAAATTAAGACCAGCTGTGTTAATATTTGATGTTCTTATTTTAAATTTTTAAAATTCTTATTCCAATTACAGATTGAGAATCAACCTGCGTGCCCAAGTTACTCACATCCTTCAGCTTTGTCTTATCAGCCTGTGAATTCTCATATTTCTACACAACCTTCAGCTACCTCCTCTGAGCCACTGGTAGGTGTAAAGCTTGATTTATATTCAAGGCAAAGATAAAAGAGAGGTGAAAGGAACTCAGCCACTTTTGTTGTTTTAAAAAGAAATAGTAGTTATTTGTGGATTGGGGCACTAAGTCTTTATCTCGTCTGGGACTGCCTGGCAACTCACATTAGCGCTCATCCTCTTTCCTCTTCTGACTCATGTGCTTTTTCCTAACTTCACAGTTGTACCACAAAGTGAATATCCATGAGAACCCCGCTCAGCCTGAGGTACATACACACAAACAAACATACAAAAATCCCCATGAATGCATAAAACTAAGAACAGAAATGTCCTCATTCAGTGGCATTTTTGGCCTGTCAGTGACTGATTCATTTTACCCACTGTGCTTATGCACCTTTTTTCATTTTACCGATGTCTCCAGGTTTCAGTACCTGAAAACCAGGCTTCCACTCCAGCTCCCTCAGTCGGTCCAGACTTCCTCTCATCAGACCCGGAGCCGCAATTTGAACTGAAAGGATTAGACATGCCTTTTGCACCATCTCTTACTTCAAACACAACTATCTGTGATGTTTATAACTCAGACAAACTAAACTTTCCGTAAACAGTATGCTGAAAATTCAGGTAGAGTTTATTATTGTTTCCATTTTCATCTTTGCAAAGCCATACACGGACAGGAAAAGGACCATGCAGACAGATGTTAATCGCACTGTGTTGATGCATGATCCGTTTTTTTTATCTTTCACACAAAGATGTGCTGTTGTAAAATGTGTGGATTCCAAATATATTTTTTCAGTTAACAAGATTGCTTGTAAGTTTGTAAGTTCATGTCTTGCAAACAGTTTGGTTCTGGAAAGCTTTGGAATTTTTAATTTTTTTCCTAAATTTTCCTCAGGTATGAGAACATAAATCTCACTCAGTGTTGTCCTCCAAATATTCTGTTACAGCAGCTTAAGTGTGAATTACAGGAATCAGGGTTTTATTAAATTGTGCAATATAAACGCATTTACAATAAATTAGAATTGTTACTTGCATGAAATAGTGTCTGCTTTGCTTCTCTTCACAGGCTATTTATGGATATTTATGGAATGACAGATAATGTAGTCCAGTATCTTGGCAAAGTGTGTAATAGATACGGTGGACCAACGTGCCTATTACATGCTTTGCCGTGATATCAGGCTGGATAATGTTGCTAGCTTTTGCTTCCATGGGTATTTTCTACCTCTGTTATGTGCATCCAGCTCCATACATCACTTGTTTGTAGCTTTTATCATTGTGTTTTGAGGGATGGTGGGCAATTTTTAAATATGCCTTTTTATATTGTCAAATTCTCAAATGCAATACAAGTATAACTGGTTCTGTATATCTTTAAACAGAAGCTTGTATAAAAGTTTTATCAGGCATTGAAAAACATGTATCGTTTATATAATGTATGTAAAATTCTGATAGTTGTTTGCATTGCATGAAGATGTCTGAATATGGAATTAGTGTAATGATTTGAAAAAGACCTTAAAGAGCTTACATGAATTTTTCAACTCTGTCCCTCTGTCTCGCTCCCTCTTTCTGTCTCACTCTCTCTCTAACACACACACACACATGCACACGCACACGTGTGGGGACACAGTGGAATAACAACACCACTACTTCTTACATTTTAAAAAATCTAAATGGAAGAGCCCCTTAAAATTTGCATGGAAACTAGAGGGTTAGATTTTCAACATTACAATTAGCGTTACAGTTGTAATAGCTTCTAATGCAACTGTAACTCATTTAATTATAAGAGCATTTGTATGTTGACAGACATTTAAAAAAGCTGGTTTTGGAGAGTTTGCTACTATGCAGCTCTTATAGCAAGTTGATGTGCAGATGTTAATTCCTGCATGGATGTTCCTTTGCCTACATGCATGTAGTTTAAGTAATTGCATGGTGTTATCATATTTCGTAGATAAATATAACTTGGTGTCATCTGCATAGCAATGAAAATGCATGTGTTTTGTAATAATATTGCATGAGGGGAAACATATAATGTAAAAAGTATTGGTTCTAGGACAGAACTCTGTGGAACTCCATGAAAAATTCTCTAACTTACATTAATAATACCTGTCTACCTGTTCATTCCTGGTCCATTCCTGGTATAAAGCCTGAGAATAATTGCTATGGCATGGGATTAAACTTTTCATCTGATTTTATATGTGTATATATATAT
>NW_005187402.1:11602636-11604079 GCF_000239375.1 Pundamilia nyererei | reverse complement strand
AGTCCAAGTAAAGGAGGCTCCTCAAAATTTGTGGTAAATGTTTGAAGGTAAGCTGCTCCACGTGCCTTGTGACCATGTCTGGGCTGTCTTCTGTTGGAAAACATTAAACCCTGGTATGTGATGATAAATAGAATCTGTTCTCACCTGAGTGAATGTATATGTGTTTACATTTCGGGGAAAGGACCCCAATTCAGGACTCCCCTGGCTCAATTTGTTTTACAAATGTAATAGAATCAGGATCAGGAATTGTTTTTACATCTCATTTGGTGGCAGGCAGCTATTGTTGTGTAACTGAAAATCTTAATGAGAATTAAACTATCCTGCATCAACCAATCTGTTTGATAATAGATTTTTTTAGATAGACTGTTTCTTATAAAGAACCTTTCCACTTGAAGTACTTTTTTCTACTGTTTTTGTACTTAAGTGCTTTCTATGTAGCATTCACACTTATCATATCGGTGAGTAACTTGGGATTCAGTATCCCAAGAATCCTTTGGCATGCAGATTATAACAGCCAGGGATTGAACCACCAACATTCTGATTAGTGGATGACCTGCTCTACCTCCAGAGCCCTGTTAGATATGCATTTCTAAATACAAGTTCACTCTGTCTTTTGTTCTTGTTTAAAAAAAAAAATCCTAAATTGGATTTTTTGTTAATTAGTATGAATGCTGATAAGTATTGACAGTATTGTTATTCAAATCTTTATTATTATACTATTTTATTATTATTAGTGTGAATGCTGAAAAGCATTCACAGCATTGTTATTCAAATCTTTATTAGTGTGAATGCTGAAAAGCATTTATTTTTGTCAATACGACTTGTAGTATTTTCTTGGGAAGCATTTGTTTCACAATGACTTTTCTGTTTATTTAAACCTTTAGGACCTACCATAGAACCAAGTCCACTAGAGTTATATTTATATTTTTACATGCTGTAGTGCCATTTTTGGGAGCATTTCAAGTTGCTGTACATCAGTATAGCTGTTATAGCCCAAAATTAGGTAATATGTATGCATTAAGTCTATAATAACTACATAAATTGCAAAAAAGTACAATACACTACAAAAATTTGAAAATCTTTTTTTTTTTTTTTTTTTACATATACTTCTAGTTAGAGAAATTTAAGAAGTTTGTAAATACAAAAAAGTTGCACAAAATAGTTTCTAACAACAGGAAATTTATTTTGAGTGTCTTCACACCAATTTTTTATATACTGCTGGAAAAATGAAAATAAATATCATAATGCAAATTTGCAAAAATACAGCATGTACATCAAAATAAACTATTTTCAGCAGTGCAATTTGAGTTCTAAGCATCCCAGAAACTATTCAGAAAAGTATGAAGTCAAACATGACTTTTAAAAACACCAGTACAGGCTTATAAGGCTCCGAAGGTAAAAAAACAACAACAACAAACTCCGACCGGTTTTAAAGGGTTAAAG
>NW_005187402.1:11578915-11602544 GCF_000239375.1 Pundamilia nyererei | reverse complement strand
ACACCTGCCTGCTTAATGAGCTCTGTCTGTCACATAACTGACCCCATATATATCTTTGCTATTTAGCGTTAACTCTGTTACAGCCAAAGCTGAATTGGGATATTATGTAAATCTACACATAAAGCTTCCATAAGTCACTCAAAGGGTACATGGATCTTAAGTGTATTAAAAGGAAATTTCACTCAAAACCAAAATGAGTCTTGTAGTGGCAGAAAAGCTTGGAGATTACCAAAGTAATTAGATTCTGTTTCAACTTCATTTTCTTAGAAGTGTTTCAAGATTAATCTAGAAATGTTGACTTAGTTCTTAAAATTAAAGATGACAATAAAAGATATCCAAGATGAAAGTCAAGATACTATTTCGACTTTAATCTCAAAATTTCCAATTAATTCTCCAAAATAGTATTTCAATGAGAAATTCAACATACAAATTTGAGAATAAACTTGAAATACTATTTTGAGATTAAATTCAACTTAAATTCAAATTTAACTTTTTTCTCAAAATAACATTTTAAAATTTGTCTTGAAATTTTGATTTCATTCTAAAAATAATAATAAAATAAATTCCCCTCTCGACTTCCAGGCCATACTTGGCACAGATGTTCCTGTATACTATGCTGGCCACTTGGATATGGCGTCCCATGTATGCCCTGCCTGTCAGCATCTTGCATCCTGCTGTTATGTGCTGGATTAGCTCAGGGGCATCTTTACACAGTCTGCATCTGGGGCCTTGCCTGGTGTGATAGACCCCAGCCTCTATGGATTTTGTGCTTAGAGCTTGTTCCTGTGCTTCCAATATCCTTTGTGCTGACTTTAAGTCCAGCTTTATCCAGCCACTGGTAGGATTTCTGGATGTCAGTCACCTCCTCTATCTGCCGGTGGTACATGCTCTGCAGGGGCCTATCCTCCCATGATGGTTCCTCCTCTTCCTCCTTCCTTGTTTTTACTGTTTAGCTGGCACCTCGGGACTTGCCTGACTCTCTGCATTTGAAGCTTTCCTAGCAGCCTCTCCGTGGTTCTCTCTATCTATCTCTCTATCTCTCTATCTATGTAATTTGAACAATATTGTCAAATGTCAAACGTAATATTAACCGACTCCGTCCCTTCCTTACTCCCCATGCTGCTGCCATCCTTGTCCTTAATCTTATTCATCTTACTGTTCCGTCCTCACACCTTATTACTATGGAGAACAGAGCTTTCAGTCGCTCTGCTTCCCGGCTCTGGAACTCTCTTCCTCCTGCACTAAGAAATATTGACTCCCTTTCTATTTTAAGACACAGCTCAAAACACATCTGTTTAAACTGGCTTATTCGCTTTAATGCTGATTTTATCTGTTGTCACGCTCTGTTTTGTAATTTTAACTTATTTTATGTATTTTATGACAATTGTTCCTTTTATTAATTTTGTTTTTGTAAGGTGACCTTGGGTTTTTGAAAGGCGCCCTCAAATAAAATGCATTATTATTATTATTATTATTAAATGTATTAATAACAACAACAACAATTAACCTTTAATAAAAAATATTATTATTGTTCGTGGACCTAACAGCCCCTCGCCAATCTTTTATCGAACTGAGGGGATGAGGCCGAGTCACACCGAACCCTCTTGTTCGATATTTTAACAATAATTTCCGTAAAACCCTTAAACGCATCACGAGTGCGCTGAAGGAAACGCCCTTTGGGTGGGCTTACAAAATGTTTCTCCGTTTTGCGACTTTAACAGCGTACCGGCGCGTATTAACTCTGTAACCTTCTTCTACTACCCATGTATTTATGTAGGGTAGGTGTAATATGAAGTCTATATACTAAAAGAGGTACAAATGAACCCCAAACGCAGGGTGCTTTGTGCCTAACTGTTTATTCGAGACTCGGAATCTCTGAATCCCTGCACATCATCATGATCTTATTGCTGCTTCTAGTTGCCAGTCTTGGTGTTGGTAAGTAAGGAAGCTCATTTCCACGTTAGTAAAGCAGCTTTAATAATGCTGAAGTCTGGGACTCAGCATCAGTGCTCAGGATCACCCTTTATTATTGTATTTAAGTGCAATTATCTTAACTCTGATAACACGGTATAATTATGAACATGTCAATGTAAATATGCCAGAATTAGCAAAAGTAATTTGCAATAACAACATACATTAATAATTTTTCTCTCCTCTCCAGGCCTTGAAAATGTTGAAAATTATGAAGTGGAGTATGGAAACAGATTCAGGATGAGGGTGTCAAGAAGGGTTCACTTTATCGAGTTAATCCCCAAGAACAAATCAGAAGGGACGATCTTGTGGGAACGTGACGAAGATCAGCCCAAAGAGGGCAGTAGATGGAAGATGACTGAGACCTTATATACCATCAGTTCTTTAGCCCAAAAAGACAGTGGCCGCTACATATTCAAAGACAACTATGGGGAATTGATGCATGCGAAGATCATTGACGTAAAAGGTGTGGATCTTTTTAGTCCTTGATTTATCTAATGTTTTTTTCTTTTTCTACAGGTGTGCTAAACTTTTACCACAAGCCTATAGTTAGATTGACCTACAAATCAATGAGAGCGTAACACTACTGTAACAGCACTTTTAAAGTCTCTAAAGCCAAACTGCGGTATATAACAAATATGCATTTAGTTAAGTCATATAGCTCTATACTCTGTAAACTGGATTTTATAAAGTCCACCAGAGCAATGCAAATCTAAAGCTCAATAAAGGACATATGGGTTGGTTCGTTTTAAGCCTTTTTAAAAGGACAGGTTCTGGTTTTATGGAGATTCTCACAGCTCATCTTCAGAAGCATCATACACGACAGTAACTTAATTTTCCTTAAATCGGACACAAAACCCCCCAAAAAACTTACACCACGAACCAAGACAAAGTTGAACACATCATATACTTAAAAACCCCGTCCACTGCAGGGGAAATCACCATGTGCAACTGAGGGGGAAACGCTGATAAAAGTCCTATAGACACCCTACAATGAGTTGAAATATTAACTTGTTATTTATTTCTCCATATGTAATTTTTGTCATTTGTATTGTGTCACTTTGTATGTCCCTCACGATTTCCCGTCATCAACCCCTCCCCTAGAGCTGCCCCTGCTTCCTACAGATTCCTCATGCATTAGTGCATTAACTTAAAAATCACTTTAATATTTTCTTTATCAGAGGTCACAAAGAGCTATACCCTGGAGACTAATCAAGTCCTGAACATCACTTTTGATCTGGAACCGCACTCCTGCAACATTTACTTCTTCCCTGGCGAAAACAGTAAGACTGCGATAGTCCTTAAGGGCAGGCTGCAGCGTGATTTGAAACAAGTGGATTGCGTGGGGTTTGAGCTTTTAAAGCCATGTGGGATTGTACACAAGGCCATCCAAAAGACATGCAGTGGACGGTTTGAAGTCAGAGATGATAATGATGACAAAGCCTTGGTAGTTTTCCTGGAAATGGAAGGTAAATAAACTAAGATCATTTTCATTATACAGTATAGTTTGCTTTGGGCTGATTAACAGACTTTGTTTCAGAGCCACAGTTCAGTCAGGCTTACCTCGGTATTGGTGGTGGTGCGTTGTTCTTCACACTGTGCTGGTGTTGCTGCAAGTACTGCTGTTGTGGTGAGAGCTCCTCAGCAAAGGAGAACTCAGAAGCAGCTGCAGAGAATGATAGCGAGCCTGCTGTGTATTACCATGAGGTGAACATGATCTGCTATTTTTTTGCTTTTTGTGTATTTATTTTTTTTAGTTGTGTTTATATTGTCTGTTTAAATCGAACTGCAGTTTGAGCCTGTGGGTCCGGGATCAAACCAGCACTGTGAACTCTCTAATCCACCCAACACTGATGAGGCTCCTGATGCTCCAGTTGACCTGCTGGTTAGTGTATGAACTCAACTCCTGAGCCATTTTTATTCTCCTCTCTTTCCTGCTATTAATGTGTGTTGTTGAACTCTGCAGATACACAGTTCTGCTGCTACGGATTCTCCACCTGCTTATTGTGAGGTGAGACCTAAGTGCATGTTCAATGCAGTTTTGAAACTTCTTTAAACTTAGAAACGAGACTTGGTTTAAAGGCTAAATGTGCAGTGACACGTCTGTCTTTTTCCTCCAGGTTACACCGCCGGCGAAGCAGGAAGAGGCTCCAACCATCACTCCCACCTCCGACCCTGAGCAACGGTTTGAATTGAAGGGGACAATTTTCAATTCTGGTCCGCCACTCAGCTCAGCCTCAACGTACTGTGATGTTTATACCTCAGAAAAATTCAACTTCTTCTAAAAGTCTTGATTTTGAACTGTGTTCTTTAGTACGGTGACGAAGGGATAATTTGACATTTCAGGGAATAGGCTTGCCTGACATCTTTGAGCCAAGAAAAAAAATGTTTTGTAACCACTGGTACATTTACAAATTTATGTTTCTACAGATAGTTTTTTATGGATAAAAAAAAACCTTAGAACCAAAAACATTTTGAAGCTTGTGTCTTCACTGCTGCCTGCTGTAGTTCCATATTTATCAAGGAGAAAGAAAATATGTATTTTCGGATTTTCCTCTGTCTTTTTGTTTTTTATGTTGTGATTTTTAAGGGATACGGCACATTAATTAACACTACTGTAAATATATTTTTCTGTTCTCTATAGTTCTGTCAGGAATACGTTATGCATTACAGACCACTGTGAATGTGATATTTTCAGGGAAGATATATGTAGTAGGCACGTTGCAAAAACTGAGGTTTTACAGTTAAATGTGGAATCTGAGTCATATTAACTTAAATAAGGGAACTGTTTTTAGCTCCTGAGAAAGATGCATTCACAGTTTGTATGAAATGTGAGACTGCTAATGAAGATGCTTATTTTAGACTTTTTTGTTATTGTTGCTTGTATGAAGAGTTCATATCTTAGTATTTAATCATATCTTGTACACAAAAAGCAAACTTAGAAATGCAAGGGCCATCAATATGGAAATATTTCTATGCTTTACCAAAGACCTACCCTCCTGACATGTGGTTTATGTTTTGTTTTTATATATTTGATGTATTTGTGTCCATATGTGGGAACTTTTGATCTGTTACATTTAGTTACAAGTGCAATACCCCTTCATCCTGTGAAAGTACTGTCGATTGTGTGTATTGTGTGTATGTTATTTAAGCACTTTCTGAGAAGACTATATGCTGTAAAACCTTTTAAAAAACCCTTATGGACATATCAGCATGTATTTAGACATCTGTTACATTAAAGCTAGCATTATCCTACCTCTACAACTTGTTTGGTATTTGCATTTGTTCCCCTGCACAATTTACCTTCACTAATACTTAAAGCACCTCCAACAGTGTCACCAGAGAGCCAAAAGCTCATCCAAGCACATAAATTCCTTTCTGCCATAGCAGCTGGTTCACAGAAGACAGGCAGCAGAGCAGGACTCAAACTACAACTGAGGCTTTTCTGTCTTGAGAAGAAAAACAACAGAACCTCAGACCTGTCTGACATGCACAACAAGTAGTCCTGTGTAGAGACATTTAAAAAGGTTTATCAGCTCATGCTTTAAGAACTGGAGTATGTGTTCAAACTAACTTTGTAATAGCAGAAGAAACACACAAAATAAAACTCTAAGCACTAAAACCTCGTGTGACTCATTTAATTTCTTAAAGTTACTTAAAATTAATATGTTTTTGTTTAGCCTTTTCCCACAATAATTGGCAATCTCTGTGTAGGTTATATCAGAGACGTGGGAATCCTATAAAGGCTATAGCATGTATGCTATTGTGTAACAAAAATGTGAAAATATCCACTTCCATTCTTTCACAGCTTGAGTTAGGGTTTGTTTTGCTTTTTAAGTTTTTGGGGAAGTGTAACTAGAAGATTTTCTTTTAAGTGACTAAGAAAAGTTTGGAAGGAGTTGCAAAATCTGCATTTATCTGTGTTTTGGACACCTGGTGAACATATGCCCAATATTTAACGCTCTCTAAATTCTGTTAAGGGAAACAGCTGGCTCTTTAGGTGCTCTAAAGTGTTCATAAGCTAGCTGCTGAATCGGTTTGCCATTTCTGTATAATTAAGTGAAGTTGTGGCCTGGGAAATCCAAATGCATAAAAAGGGTTGCAGAGCTGTGAGAGGAAGAGCTGGTGTCTAATTCTTGCTTTATCCTTTTAATCTTTTAAAAGAAATTCATTGTAGATACATTTAGCTGCAACACTCTTATCAGTTTCCTCCTTTTTTCACTGATGTGGTGAGAAAAAAAAGGTTGATTTCACGATAGAATTGTATCTGGTCTGCTTGGCACTCCACCAAAGAACAGCGTAGGAGGATTTTGACTATTGATGGTGAAGGGGAGCAAGCAGAAGTGATAATTTTGGCACTGAGGTCAGGTTGCTCCATTCCCTTGATGTGGCAGTGGGGGGTGGCAATTGGTGGTAAGAACCCAAAGGATTAAAAAGCTTCCAGATGACAGAGCCGTTGGGACCCAGCCTGGCAGATGGGAGTGAAGAGGCATGGTTGTAGCTAATTGAACATAAGTCATCAAATATAAGATGTGTTGCTTGATGCTTGTGCTTATGAAGCCTAATCTAAGATGCCATCAGTGCATGGAAGGTTCTCAATCAGGATAGCTGCATGATTACGCTGGGTTACGCTGGTCTGGCAGTTGGTCAACCACTTCAGCCCAGACAAAAATATCAGTTGGATTGGCTGCTGTAATGGACTTTCCCTTAGTGATACCAGAAGGTCAAAGATTGTACTTTTGCATCTCAATGGTTCACCATTCATCATTCTTTGATGGTTGACCCCCAGGAATGTGTACCAAAGGAACAGAATACGTTGCTTTTTTGCACAGTGCTTGCAAAGGAAACAACATTTCCATTTAGCTCAGTTGTCACTGTGGAAACTGTGGTCATGGTAAGCAGCTGGCTGAAATGCACACAGAGTTTGCATGACTGAAGCTTTTCTCTTTGAACTGAAAATTTTGTAAAATATTTTATTGTGTTTGAAATGGTGCAACAGACAGGGCAGAAAAGGACTGTTATGATCTCATTTATGGAATTATTTCCTGTATGCACAGTCATTTTCTTTCTTGTGTAGCCTTTCAATACATTTTGTTTGTCATAGTAAACAAGTTTCATGTGGCTTGATTGCAGACGAAAAGAACATTTTTGATTAAAAATCCCAGAGATTACTTTATTACCCATATCTCACACAAACAGGCTGACAGAAATCAGTTACTATTTTTCTTAACTTGCATTGCCATCACCTTTGTCCATCTTAACTCCTGTCTGCCTTTTCTCATCACTACTCCTTTTTCTTACTCTCTACTGCGTTCACTCGGCCCTCCAGGCGCCTCAGTCGATCCTCCACAACAAAAGACTTTTCAGAGCTCGAAGTGAGCAGCGTCAAAAAGACGCATACCAGCACTAAGCCAGCCAGTCGAACTGCCGTGGTGTCTGCGGACGCTTGCTTATCAGTCACTATCAGTCCAAAAATCCAGAGTCCCAAGACAGTTTTGATAATCCAGAAGACCTGCTTTATCGCACCAATCAGCAGACGCAGAACGATGGACAGCAACCAGTAGCCAATGAGGGCCACCAGACCCCACTGGGCGACGGCCGTCACACCCTCTGGAGTGAAGTGGGGCAGTTTCAGTGTAGCTGTGGAGGGAGGAAATCCAGCTTAGCCGTGTTGTTAAAAAGAATAAAGCTTGAAAATACTTTCTGTTACACAGGAAGCAACAAGAGCAAACACTTACAATTAAAAAGGAGTGGCTTACAAATTGCCCGGAGGGAGAGGCAAGTCTGCATATTTTCACTTGCATTTTTTATTGCCATGGATTCAACTTTACGTGAGCACACACACACACACACACACACACACACACACAAACAGACACACACATAGGGGCTCATCCTGCTACCCACCATCAAATCCAGTGACTCTGAGGATCTCTGTGACGTAAACAGCGATGACATTCAGGCCGCTGGCAGCTCCTTCGGCCAGGAATCGGATCACCATCTCAAAAAACTGGAGTGGTGTGCAAGGAGGGTGGAGACATGCTTTACATTTGTTATTACACAAGGCCACAATTAAGTAACATGGCATACTGGCCAGACTGAAAACCATGCAGAGAGACGACAGAAGACAATGTGCAGGCAGTGTGATTCATAATGCTGACAGGAGCAGCTGGTACAAACTCACTGATCGCATTCAGCTGGGAACTTTAATAGCCCTTATGAGCGGCATCTTAAGATAGAAGATGTGCCGACTTGGACAAACAGCTGTGCGTGCTGGTGACAGCTGGACAGCACCCCTCTCTATTCCTGTGCACCCTCCACCCCCGACTCACAAAACAACACACACACAGACACAGTACTGCAAGGTCAAGGGGAGCCCAGCGAGTTGGACGCATATCTAATCTGCACCTGTTGCACTACACAAGGCCACAAACTTAAGAACTTCATGCCAGTGTCTGTGTAACTCATAAACAGGTGTAATAACCTTCTATTGGTTTTAATTTCCAAAACTTTTAAAGCTTTCATAACTGTAAAATCGGGCTTATTTACTTATTACACTATTATACCAAAGATTTTGCTCTTTTACACTGATTTTACTGGGAACTATCAGCACAGCGTCCAGATATGTTGTTTAGCTTAAATCTGAAGTTGCAGAAACAGGCTTTATTTTCAGTTTGACTGCATGCGGGAAGTTAACTCACACATTCAGACACACTAGGTGATTCATGGTGAACTACTAATGCACAATGACTTTTCCACACACACACACATACACAAAAAAGCTCACAAGTAAAGTGAGCCCTTACATGCAAATATCACTGTACTGAAACACACAGCTTCTCTACTCTCAGCGCTATATGGTGTAACACGACATGACACGACATGGGGCTAAACTGAACCAAGTGAGTGGGCTCTGTTTAAGGCACCATGTCAGGGCAGCACGATGGAAACAGCCAGGAATGTTGCTTACCATGGCCAATGTACCGACGTTCTCCTGGCCAAGCAATGACTCAAGAAACAACACTGCACTCTGAGGGAAAAGGGAGCCACCAGTAGTAGAAGGAGCAGGGAGGCGGAGATGAGCGTGTGGAAGAGTGCGAAGGGGTGAGGAGAAGACAGAAAAATGAGGGCAGAGAAGATGATGGGGGATCAGGAAGGGAGATTATCAAGTTGAAGAGCACATGGAGGGGAATGCGTGTGTAGAGGGTGAAGTGATGGGTGGAGAAAGGTTAAAGAGAAAGGTTGGAGCTTTCAGAATTAGTAATCGGGTACAGTTAAGCACAGAGCGAGAATACTGAGAGAATAGTGAAGTTAGACCACCGCATTTTAACAATTCAAATCCACTTCCTGGTGCAAGGAGGAAAAGAGCGTTATCCCGCGGTGCACCTCCCCTCTTTACCTCAGCAGCTGATCGTATCACGCTGGTTCCCACTAACGACTCCGCGTACCGGTGGATCTCCTGGCAGGTTCCCGTGAAAACGGTACGCAGGGTAACCACCGATGGGCTGTCCGCCTTGGCCTGCTCAGCCCGAGCTTCGGCTCCAGCCCAGGCCACCGTCAAGCCGAGAGCCAACACACAGATAGTAAGAAAAACCCGAGCCATGGCACATCCACTGCGCTCTCAGCCCAGACGCACGGAGTCACTGAAAGGAGGTTTGAGAACAATGTGTGCCAAGTGAACGCGCACAGGTTCACGCTGCAGCTCAGAGCAGGTTGAGCAGCTCGTGTTCAGTGACTCAGACAGAAAATCACAGACTTAAAAATGGCTTCTGTTGGGAGCATTCGCTGACTGCACACCGAGTTTTAAATCAACATGTAGCACCAACAGGCAGAAGGACAGGCAGTAGAAGGCGCACGCTTTTACAAATAATAAGACATTCAAGTGTAAAATTTGAAATTCAGATAAAACACAGGTTTAAAAATCCTTTCGGTTTCAGGAGGATATTATTACTATTGGTGTTTAATTATAAACTCTGGCTGCACTGCAAAAAATATCCAATCCTGGAACTCTGCGCTCCCCAAGGACGCTCCAGCTATATTTGGTAAGAAACCGTTAAAGGCTTAGATCCAGCAGCGATAGAGATATGAGATCATCAGTCAAAACGTAACGGAAAGTTACAGCTAAAAACAACAACAAAAAAACTCCCGCAGTGTATGAATCCAAAAGTGGTTTGTTTCCTGGGCAGATCTGCAAGAAAACGACCGAAACTCTGTGTGAGCTGGCCACGAGTCTCCTAAAGCCTCTTATTTCAGCTCTGAGCCCCACAGCGATCGAGGTTGGTGCTCCTTTGTCTCTGAACTTGCATCAAAATGCACTTCTGTGATGGATTATGTTGCATAACATTTAAAGAGTGAGAGAGCGAGAGAGAAAAAGCCCTTCTTGCCACCGTTCCCGTTCGGCACTCCCTTCCTTCCAGCGTTTCTAACGACCGTTTCCAGCGTGCAAACACGTCTGGGGCTTCGGGGAGGAGGAGCAGAGGGAGGAAAGAGCTCTGCTGAGCGGGGATAAACAGAGATTTGCACACTGGGACTTGTATTTTAATGCTGCAGGATCAAACGTTAAGACTTCACATGGTTTTAATAATAAAAAAACGAAGAAGAAGCAGAACAGTTTTCATGTAATTTTAATAACTAGCAGAACAGCAATTATACAGCACCAAGTCAGCTTGTTTCAGGGCAGCACTGAGCAAAAACAGGCAGATAAAAAAAAAAAAAGAAAATGGCATTCACAGTGTACATACACACCAACATCCACAGCACTGCTGTTTCTCTGATAACTGGTTTAATGGGCTGCTTTCAAATGAGTGCACACAAACAAGCCTCTGTCTGCACCAGCATTAAAAAAAGAAAGTTAATTAGTGGACACTGGATGAGAGAAGCTTCGGTTATTGTTAAAATAATACAACAACAACAACAAAAAAAACTTCAAAGCATCACTGCGGCCCACACAAAGCTGAAATCATCGACTGTCTCCTCACCAACAATCTCTTGCACATCAGAGTGTAAGGGAAGTACATAATCGGAGGAGGGGGCACGTGAGTGCCGTGCTGAGCCTTTTCCCCAGGCAGTGTCTCTACTCCAGCTCATCTCGCTGACCCGCTTCCTCACGAGTTTAGCTGCGTGGCTTTTAGCCGATGTAGATGCGATGGAAGTCGTTGGCCCCGAAGGCCGCGTTGCATTTGGGGCACTTCCTCTGGCGTGTGTCGTAGCGCGTCTTAACGCACTCGAAGCAGAAGACGTGGAAGCACTTTGTCAGCACAGCATCCTTCACCCGGGAGTTGCAGCACGGACACGTAAGACGTGCCTGTAGAGAGAGAGAGAGAGAGAGAGAGAGAGAGAAGGAACGGTTTGAACAATGCACTGAAAAAACATTGTTTTTCTCGACTGAATGGTTCCTAATGAGTGGAAGTGAATATCTAGGGCAGGAGTGAAGCCCTCAAACCAGACTTGACACTCAACCACTCTCTTAGAAGAACAGAAATCCTGTAAAGCAGGTGTGTATCACTAAAGACTCAGATCATAATTATATGTACTGCCTCTGGGGATAAATCTGGACAAATGTGATCACAGGCCTATAGGAATCTGAAATTTGAGCAAGTCTGTTTTCTAACAGATCCACTGAATTCCAGTTGTTCTATTCTGTCCTCATAAAGACTCTGATCACACTCCCAAAAACACACTCAGCTATAACACCTGTCAGTGTATTTGTTTATGGATTTTGCTTGCAGCCATGAGACATTACTTATGTGTAACAGGATCTGCCTGTATTTTTTCCCACAGTTGGTGAGACTGTAGTTTGACCTCAGATGTTTTTCAGCATTAGAATCATAAAGTTATCAATGGTCATCAGATCAGAGCTAAAGGAGAAACTCTGCCACAAGGTTAGCCTCATTTTGTTTTTATAGTAAATAGGAAGTTATAGCTAGCAACCTGTGAGCTCAGATTAGCACAAAGACTGAACACATGGGGAACAGAAGCACAGGAGTTTATGTTGCTGTGCTTTATCTTGGTTGAGACTGGTAACTTCCCAGAGTGTCTAAAAGATATAACCTCCTGCGAATGCTGCAATTTCTACACACATCACTGAGCTTTAAGTGTTCTGGCAGACTTATCGGATCACCTTCGTTGAGAGCCAGGCTAGTCTGCTGCAAGACTTTATGCCAAGCTGAGGGTCTGACTGGAGGCCCCAACTCCTAAATTAGCAGCAATAATTCATCTACCTTAAAACTATCCAAGACATGAAATAAATGTTTTTTCCCCCAAAATGTCTAATTCTTGTGAGACTTTGTGTCTTCCCGCATTGTAAAGTGTATATTTGTTTTGTTGACTGTGTGACAGCTGATTGTTTTTAAAAAGTTTAAAATGAACAAACACTCTAAACTCAGTGCTGTGACTGAATGAAAACAGTTACCTTCTGCACCACCTAAACCCACCTTATAATCATTTATTTCTTCATTTAGAATATCGTCTCCATTGCTGATTTTCTCGGCTGGCTTCTTGGCCTTCTCAATCTTTCTCCTCAGTTTGGAAATGTCCTCCTGAAAAAAAAACACAATGGGGAGATGTAACAGCTGTAAGTGACAGGAGACACTCCCTATATTTTGGGCTCATCTAACAACAGACTTTATGACTATAATAGTCTTATAGCCCTTTTGTACTGACTTGACTCGACTTTTCAGGGGTTTCCATTAGGTCATTTTTAATATCTGCTCTGCTGGGTTCAAAGCAATCTAAGGCGATCCAAAAATGTGACATCAACAGACTGCATGCTGCTGATTGGCCAGTCAGTGGCGTCACTTAAAGAGTCATGAGAGCAACTCTTTCAAAAGACACCATGTTCAAACCACCGGGTGCAGATGTTTACCCTTGATTTAGCAGCAGGTACACCCTCGCTTCGACGTCCTTCTCTGTTGTGCCGCTTTTTGTCGCAGCTGCGTTGCTATAACAACTCCAAGCACCTTAAGGTGCTACTCGATCGCAATGGAAAACGATCAAAGCCGAGCCGAGTCCCATAGAGTAGAGTAAGTACTCGTGGAAAAGAGACTATTAAGTGGCATTAACTGTCATGTGAGAAGTTTTCACCGTTTCATTGGAGGGGGAAACATAATGGAAATATTGGAATTATAGAGGAAACAAATCCAATTAGGGATTAGAAAATATGTTGTGTATTTTGAGAAAAAGTCATCTCGAAAGTCTTATGACAGAAAATTAAATTGTTTTAAATCCAGTTTAGATTTATGGTACAATCTGATACAGGAGAGCTGTGGAGGATCAACATGTAGGGCTGTTTTCAGCAGTATAGTTAAAATTGCTTTAAAGTCTGTAATCCCAGTGCATATGATTATGTGACGGCATTTCAAACTGCCGTGTTTACTGAAACTTGGTGATTTGCGTACCTGTGCTCGTCGCGCATTGAAGGACTCCTTTTCCCTGGAGATGCTGTTCTCAACGACCTCCTCTCTGACCAGCTTGAGCCTCTGCTGAACCTGCTCCAGCTGAGTTCGCACCTCCTCCGAAAGCAAAGCCGACTCCTGAGCCTGAAGGAGGATGAGAGCTGTCAGTGGGGAAATTCTAATCCCATGCACTCCACTGTGCACACACAGTACAGCATGTGAAAGTGATTTTAGTTATTATTTACTTTAACTATGTACATCTAAATAGCATTAAGGAAGCTTAAATTCCTTAATAGGAGCTCATTTTGTAGCTCTGATTCTGCCCTCTTAGGGAAATTTGATTTACAGCATAGTCACAGGGCATTTTATCACATTATTTAAGCTTTACATATGATCAAGCACAATGTAAAGGCACTTTCTAGTGAGCTGAACCGGCTCTCCAGTGAAAGATGTATTGTTAGAAGCCTGCAGCTAAAAATCAATAGACAAGATTTGACTGCTCACAACAGTTTAGGAAGAAATCAAGCATTGGTGTGTTCTCCTCCTCCCCGTAGGAGGGCAACGCCTACATCAGTATCATCTGAGTGCTCGATATCATTTAGGATGAGCTGGTATATGAAATAAACAATAAAGATCATAAAATTTCCAGGGGGCAAATGTGCGCGGGGGTTCGTCAGGAAGCGATATGCCAGTTTTGATGTCAGCAGTGCCTCCACTCTCCAGCACACTGAGCAGATAAACCACAGAGGGTCTATAAGGTGCTGATTGCTGATCCATTTAAACACTGTGCAACTGTTGTTTGTTAAAAGTTGTGTCGCTGTAAGGCTCTAGGATTTTTTGGCACATCTTGAGAAGGTACCAAGGCAACATAATCTCAAAAACTGACTGCTCAGCTCAACAGGCTGGGCCTCCGATGGACTTCTGTTTCCTTCGAGTTCAGGTCAGACGAAAAGGCTTCACAGTGAGTAGCCATTCGGAGTGGTTGCCATCCCTGGACAAGCAGGTTTTCTCCTGCCCTTCACCTTGGCTTTTATCCCCTTCATACGGAACAATATGTTACCTTGCGTTTATTCATGTCCAGGGCTTGTGTTCGAAGTGCCAGCTCCCTCTCAGCAGTGTTGATGGTGCCCTGCAGGAGGCGCTCCTTCTCCTCAAGCTTCCTCACCACCTGCAGCTGGGCATCGACCTGTAAGGTACAGCGCAAACAACGATTTGAAGAAATCCCTTTTAGTTAAACAAAAAAAGAAAAAGAAAAAGAAAAGAACAAAGCAGGAAACTGTTCAGCAGAAAATGTTTTACCATGTTTGTTACAAACCACTATGATGCACAGTGCATTAAAAGAAAGTAATTAACTATATTCAATTACTAATTAGCAATTAATCTATGCGTGGTGGGGGGCGCACATGGGTGCTGCAGTCGCCTTGTGCTTCACCTGAGTTTTTAAAGTAAGTAGCTGGTCGGCGAGCTCCTCCTTCTCCTCTTTCAGCAGCTTGTGGATCTGGTTGGACTTGATTCGCTCGCTCATCAGCTTGAAGTTGGCGTCGTCTTTTTCTCTGAGCTGCTGCATCAGGCGGATGTTCTGTTCCTGCATGTCCTCAAAAGCCTGGCCCGTCACGTCCATCTCGCTCAGCAGAGCGTCTTCCTCCTACAGGAGGAGGCGAGAGTGTTGGAAGAAAAGAACCAGGCAGAGGTATTTAAGAGTAAAAACTAAATTATGAGGTCCCGCACCTGTTTAGCTATGGACAGCTTCTTGTTGAGGATGTCGATCTGCTCCTCCACAGAACGGATCTTCCTCAGAGCCTCTTCATCAGCCATTTTCTTGCCTTCCCTCCTCTCCCTCTCCTCCAGCTCCCTCAGCCTCTGCCGCAGCTCCTCTGCCTGAAACCAGGACATTTATACGGGAAGCCCAAAGCACATTACTACCTGCTTCCATCCATCCATGTAAAAAAAATACATAAAAATCAAGCCAGAAACGTCTTAGTGGACCAAACAGATTCACTTCCACTACTTTGCCGATCATGTTAACAAAACGCCTGCATTGTGCAGCGCTGATCACCTCAGACTTGGTCTTCTTCTCTGCAGCCATGAGCTGGACCTTGTCCCTCTGCTCCTTGGGTGCTGAGCGGTACATGTCCAACAGCAGCTTCATCTCCCGCTGGGACTCCTGGGCTTTCCTGCACAACCACAGTGAGAATATTTAACAAAACTATCACCTAAACGAACACACAACACACAGTTAAAGGAGTTTCTCAAGCTATGCTAGCTCCATATACAACAAAAAGACCGTTCACCCATGTTTTACATGTCAACATTCTTTGTTTACCTGCTGTATAATGAAGAGCTCATTATTTAGTGAGTGCTACTGCTGTTGATTCAAAGAATCACATGACGTTTGCAGCCTGAAGCTGACCCGCAGAACAAAAGATCCGCAACAACAATGAAAGTAAACATGTTTCCACTGTACTCTGACAACTGTAACATATGAAGCATATATATAATACTATAATATGAAAATATGAACACAAAGGTGTAACACTGAAATCAAGCCCTCCAAAATCAGATTGAGGAAACAAAAAATATGATAATGGGCTGTTTGAGTACTTACAGTTTACAATATTTTTCCAGCTTCCAAATTCTTGGTCATATGTCTCTTTATAATGTATAATTTTTATTTATGTGTGTGCAAAAAAAAAGAAAAGCAGAAAAAATCCTGCATGGATGAATAATCTCTGACACAGCTTAAAATAAATAAATAAAAATCACTAATGTATCTTACTTGAGTTCTGTGCGAACGATCTTCAGCTGCTCCATCTCCTTCCTCTTTGACCCTCCAACCATAGAGAGACGCTCCCCGGCCAACTCCTCTGCCTGGCTGCTGCTCCCTGGTTTCTCCTTCTCTTCCTTTATCATGCTGCTGCTACTGCTGCTGCTGCTCCCGCTGCTCCGGGTCGGCCTCTCCCTCTCCTTTTCCCTCTCTCTCTCTTTTTCCTCCTTCTTTATAATGTCCTTCTCTTTCTTTTCTTCCTTCTCTTTCTTCTCCTCCTTCTCCTCTTCCTTTATAGTTGCCTCGAGCTCTATACCAGACTCTGTTTTCACTGAGGCACCTGTAGAAAGACGATGCGAGAAAGCCATGGAGGAATTGTAAACTGGGACAGGCTAATTAGCGGAAAAAATAAAAAGCTATCTAAAATAAAGCTACATAAAATGAGATCAGTTTTAGAATTAGTTAGCTAAGCTGGGAGTTACCTGTGCTGCTGGGTGTGGAGGAGCCGTTGTCAGGCTCCGTCTTGACCACAGGTTCCCCAGAAACAGCTAGCGTTGATGGAGAAGTCATATCCTCCTTCACATCCATCTCTGTGCTGGACTGAGATTGGAGGGGGGCGTTGCCCTTTGAAGCACGAACCTATGAGGGTAACAGATTGTGCCATCATGTTCTGCTTCACTTCACCCAAAAGATGTGACTGTGAAAGCACGCCATCATTGTTTCATTTCTCTTCTTGCCTCCATCTCACTTACCTGGTTGAGCTCAGCTTGCGCTTCTCTAAGTCTCAACTTGTATTTCACCACCTCTCCCTTCATCTGTTGGTTGTGAGTTTGCAACGTGCTGATCAGGTGTCGCATCTCCCTATTAATGGGACCTGAATGAAGTAAGAGGAAGTCAAGGGTGAAGGTTTTGGTTCAAATACAAATAATGCATCTCATTCACTTTTAATGTCAAAACTTCCATCAGTTACCTGCTTGCTCATTGGCAGCAAGAGTCTGCTCAAATTCGATGCGCAGCATCTCATACTCTTTCCTGACCTGCGCCAGTGTGTCCTCCAACTGAAACACCTCTGTGCGCACCTTCCTCTGCAGAGTCACCTCATCATTCTGCACATAGAGAAGATGAGAGTAAGACGAGGTGTGACGAAGACAAACGAAACCGCCCAAACACACAACCTACCTCCATGTGCTCGAGCTGTCGTAGCCGTGCCGTCCTCGTGGTGTTGAGTCGAGCGCGTGTCTCATCTAACTGAGCCTTGAGGATCAGAGACTCGTTGTAGAGCACAGAAAACTGTGACTGCAGACAGCGATACTCTGCGGTTTCTTTCACCAAGCTTTCAGCTCGGTTCAGCAGCTCCGTCTGAGCAAAACAGAGGTAATGAGAAAAGTCAACAAAACGGAGAGAAAAATATTAGCTGCTGAATCATTTCCATCACATTTTTGAGGTTCATCAGAAAGACTCTGGTGTAAAAACTGACTTCACCTCCTCACATTTCTGTTACACTCATGTGAATCCACTGATTTTTAATTAGCTTCAAGTAAAAAGCATTTTAACTCAATGGTAAATTAGCAGTTTAGTTGTTTGGTTTCATGAAAGTGGACTTTAAAAGTGCTCATAAATCACAAGCAACTAAAACGAATGTCAAAGCAATGCTGCATTCAGTGCGAGCACCTTCATGCTGCCGTTCTCCTGCTGAACATTTTGCAGGTCCTGCTCGAGCTTCTGCAGCTCGATGAGACGATTTTCCGCCAGCTCTCTGTTCTCCTCCAGCTCACTGTTCATCTCCTCAAACTGTGTCAAGGAAAAGTACAAAAATGCTCACGCTATAGTTTTTTTGCTGTCCAAAAAGCTGCTCTTTAACTTTAAAAGGGAATCCTACCTTTCTCTTGTTAATAGTGATGGTCCCACACACACTGCTGGCCTCTCCACACACTTTGTAGCCTTTGCTGTTTACCTGGAGTACACAGGAAGTGTTACAACATACAAATAATCTCCTGACATTTCCCTGCTTCTAATCCTCCTGCGCTATCCTCACCCTCTCCAGTATCTCGATCAAGTGTGCGTTCAGTCTGTTTTCCCGCCGGCGGATCTTCTCCATGTCCCACTGCAACTCCTCGATCAAAGCCTGCACCTCGCTGACGCGCTGGTCGGCCTTGTTAGCCGCCCGTGCCAGAAGCCGGGACTAAGCGACACAGAAAAAACCCAAAGAATTAACTACTGAGAAAAAAAAAATCAAGTCTTTATGACCAAATCATTCAAGAAGTTTATATCATTTTCAAAACAAGTGTTAAAAAGTGTAAAAGTTAGTTGGATCTGAGGATTAATCCAGTTCAAGACGCAGTTCATACCTCGCTCGTCATGTGTGTGTACTTCTGTTTGAGGTCCTCCGTCAGCTGTTGAAGCCGCTCGTTTTCACTGGTCAGGAGAGTGTTCAGTTTGGATGCTACCACCCACAGACTGCCCCCTGGAATGAAAAGCAACAGCATCACATTTAAAGAAAACCTGATGCACGCACATTTAATCTCATTGTCTCACCGAAAAACTCTCTTCACAGAAAACTTCAAAACATTGAATCTCACCAGCTCCAGAGTCCACCTCAGCCTTGAGCTGAGCCACGGTGCTTTTCAGAGATTCATAGATCTCCAGCACACGGGTAGCCTGCTTCTGGCTAGACTCCACCCTCTCCTGAAGCTCTGCCTCCATCTCCTCACTGCTGCTGCTAGCCAGCGTGGCCAGGAAGGAGTTGTTTGTCTCTCCTTGGTGGCCTGGATGACAGCCACATAACAGATTCCGTTTTTGGGTTTTTTTTTAACGTCACTGCTTTCAAAGTGATGATTCGTTGGTAAGTTCTGTTCTTACCTCGGTCCTTGGCTCTCTCCTGGTTGGAGTCGCCATCGGGTTCTGGAGTTTCTGGCTTCAGGCTCCGCCCCTCACCCGTTGGAGATTTCTCAGGCTCACTGCTTGCTTGGTCGTAACGCCTGATGATCAGCCGAATGTTTTCATCAAACTGAAAGAGACCAAAGAGCATAATATTTGGAATTTTACATCTTCATACAGAAGATATTTGTTAATGATCATTTTTGACAGAGGGGTCACCTGGTTCCAGTATCTGTTCAGGATCAGAAGACTGGCATCATCTGTTGCTTGCCGGGTCTCCAATCTCTCAATTCGCTCTCGAAGTTCATCCTCAATCACCTGCACGCAACAAGATAACAGATCAAAAGCTTTTAGATTAACAAGACAGGAAACAAGTGCAGCTTCTACAGTCTGATGAGGTAGAAAACAACACCGGGGAATGAATTTACCTGTCTTTGATCGAGAGATTCTCCCAACTTTCTGTTCTTAGTCTGGAGAGCTTTGATGTCTTGTTCTTCCTAAAAAAGATTTGATTGAAACATGACTGCACAAAGAAGAAAACTTATCCACAATACGAGAAGACGGTTGCTAATAGATATTAAGGGTAGAGTGGATAATAGATGAGGACTCACAGAGTTGGACACCCCTCCCAGTTTAATGACAGTCTCCACCGCGGTGCTCCCTCCGGCCGCGGCGCTGACTCCGGCACCTCCGTCCTCTCCTTCACGCTCCCTGCGCTTCTCTGGCGGCGCACCGGAGGACGAAGGGCCGCTGGGGTCGGCAGGACGCTTTTGCCCCGACATCGTCGGACTCCTGAAACAAATACAGGAATAAAAAAAATGCTCATTCTAACCGAAGGAAACTGTGTGTCTCAAATGAAAGTAACTGGGTAAACGACAAAGCCAGCTAGATCAAATGATATCAGGTAACTCTCTCAGTGCTTATTCTGATACTATATCGCCCAAAGAGATGGGAGGAGGAAAGAAACAAACCCAAATGACCTCGTAACATTTCAATTCACCAACAGTCTGATTAAATGAGTGACTGTAAGGTTAGGAGAACGTTAGCCATTTGCTAACGCCAGCTTTAAATGCCGATCAACTTCATTCTGATCCCGTACTTTGGTGCAACTACTCTGTAATACTGTCAACAACAGCTACAGCTAACAGAAACCTTACCGCTTTTAACGTTAAGACTTTTAAGCTATTAACTGAATCTGTCTGTGGATGTTGATGTTGCGGCTCCCTGGCTCTCGGAAACGGAAGTTTCCACAGTCATGATGGATTAAAGCTAACTTGGCAGTGCGCCCCCTGCTGCCACGGAGGGCGCAAATTCACCAAAGGGACGCGTCCGGCTTCTTCTTCTTTCTCTTCTTTGTGCTTATTGGCGGATGGCAAACAACGAACTGGTGCATTGCCGCCACCAATTGGTATGGAGTGTGAACCGAATCCTCACTAAAGTGTTCGATCCTATCATGCAAATTTTAATAAAAAAATCGCCTGATAACTTTCTAAGTAAATCAATGAAATCCAATTTTATAAAACCATCGTCCTTTCTTTTTTCCATCTCTCCGTCATTTTCTGTTTTAATATATTTCTTATTTCTTTCTTCTTCTTCTTCTTTTTATTTTTATTTTTATTTTTTACCAAAGCTGATAATTAACTCCACTAATCTTTTTCCAGTGGCCTCATTTTCAGCATTATCTGCCACTTCATTTCCCCTGACATCATAACGTGCTGATATCCATAAAAAGTTCATTAATAGTCCCGTCATCCTTACTCTGTATAGTGTTTGTTGGATTTCTATTGGGATGTATGTATGTGTTGACCCAGGGTGAGATCTAAAACCTGCAGAGCACGGTCCCTCGAGGCCTGGAGCTTGACACCCCTGCTCTAGATTAACGCTGCTTGAGCTTTATGTTCAGGCTTCGTCTCCCTGCCCGTTTTTCCCCTGCACTAGCTTGTTCCGCCGCCTGCTCGCCTGCCTGTTCTTTTGGAGTTTGTCTATGACAGAGATTTACCTCGCCTCTGGCTGTGATCACCGCCCGCGTCTGTATTTTCTGTGTATCAAGTCACTCCAGTGCGCCACCCATCCTCCTTCTCTGTTTCATTCCCTCTCGGTCCTCGCTCGTTTACCCGATCACTGTAAATAGCCCCTTCCCTTGTAAATATCCCCTATAACTGTAAATAAAACAGCATTCAGCGCAACCCCCGAGCCTGTGTGTGTTTTTGCTACTGAGTCCACCCGTTAGAGTCACCCAACACCAATATCTCACCCTATACCTAGCAACCTCTTCTGCCACACCAAGCATCTGCATGTCCTCCTTCACTACATCCATTAATCCTCTCTGTAGTCTCCCCTCTTATCGTTCTGCCTGGCAACTCCATATTAAGCATCTTTTGTCCAATAAGATGCACATGTCCAAACTGCTCAATCTTTCTCCCTCTGATACACTCGTTTCTAATGTTGGTCCTCCTGGTGACTCCCAAAGGGAATTGTAAGATCTTCAGCTTGGCCTCCTTTATTTTTGTTAGTGCCATCAACTTCAAACCATACAGCGTAGCAGGTCTCATCTTGTAAATCTGCGAACTCTCCTTCACCACACTTGTAGACTGTCTGATACTCTACATTCAAAAATTATCAAATAAAACGTCATACATGTTGCACAATTGCCCATAAGCCAATCACTATTAACTGATTTGATCTGATTAAAATTCATTCGAAATGTTTAATTTCACGAGCAAATTTAATAGCAGCGAGAGTGAAAGGGAACATTTACGAGACAGTGATGAGCTTGCCATGATGTATGGTTTGGAGATGATGGACCTGACAGAAAAGACAGGAGGCTGAGCTGGAGAGTTGAAAATGAGTTGAAGATGTTCAGATTTTCAATGGGATGGAGGAAAAAACAAAGCATGGATGGAGAAATTAAAGCGAGGGCTCAGGTTGTGCAGTTTCGAGACGAATGTAGAGAGGCATGGCTGGTGGATGGTTTGGACATGCAGAGAAGAGGGATAGTGGACATACTGGACAAAGGATGTTGAAGATGGAGTTGTCAGGGAGGAGGGACAGAAGAAGACCATGGAGAACATTCATGGCTGTAATGAGAAGGTTGGTGTCATAGAAGGGATGGTGTGAGGGTGTGAGACAAACTTACTACAAAAGGTAGGGGAAGATGTTTAATTATTTTTTTTTGTAACAATGCTTCTTGGCAATAAATCTTATACTTTTGGAAAGTTTAATTCCCTTCAAAGGGTCATGAATCTGTAAGGAAAACAAATTTGTGGGTTGAGCAGCAGAGCTGAGTATGTGGGCAGCGCACATTTGTTGCAAGACAACTGATGCGGTTGTGTTGGTCACAGAATAAGCCATTTGGCATTGGCAAAGAAGACTGGGCAAGTTTTTCATGGGTGCAACCCTCACAATGGAAGAAAATTGTACAACCTTGGTGCTCACTACATCGAAAACCAGATTGAGTGCTTGGGGTCTGCAGCAACCTCTGACCTGATGACCTAAGATCCCAGGAAGCAGCTCAAACTAAAATGTTCAAACAAATTCTTCAATTTACTGGCAACAAATGAAGAGAATCCAAAAAGGGAGTGATAGTTGGTGCTAGTTAAAAGTCTTAGTGCAACATTTTTAACAGTCTGGGAAAGATCAATGGGTGATTTGCTAAAACAAGTAAAAAAAAAAATCAAAATCAAAATAATCCAAATAAGAAGAGATAAAAGCCTTTGACACCAGCAGTCTGAGTTTTGAAATACTCCTTAAATTAGGAAAACAGCCCCTAACCAGCTGTTTGGAATGATTGCTCAAGAGACACTGAACAGACAAAAATGACACCCAGATTTCTGAGCCAAGACGTGCTGAATAATTTCTGCAATCAAATGGTTATTAATACATAACTCATGCATTAATGTACAAGTTCCCAAATGTTATAACACAAATTGAGACTGCTCTGTGTCTTTCTAAAGCAGAATTGATACTGGAGTCGTTACCAAGCAGTCAAAGGGTAACAACCAAAGGGTAATTTCTCCTGTCCAATATTTTTCATTAATGTTATGCCACTGTTGAGATAAGCAGTGTTATCTATAATAAACATGCATGTATGTGATGATCCTGTGTATAATAGCTAAAATTGGATTCGTGAACAAAGAATGATCTCGATCAGAGATATCAAAGGGCAAATTGCTCATTGTGCAGAGTCCGGATTGTGTAAAAACTGGCATGTAGTTAATCCTGAGTTTAAAATCCATTTCAGCCATGAGTTCAAATACAGCTATCTGATGAGGTCACCTATTGCCTGGTGGTCACAAGAAACTCCCCCAACACAAAAGCTTTTTGGAACACTTTCAGCAGCTGATAAGGAAACTGTCTATCCATGACGTGATTATCACGCACTGTGACGCACTTGGCACATATACGTGACTTTTAATGAAAGAAACTGAATATTACTTGTTTCCAAACCTCAAACTAAAACACGATGAGATAAATCGAGCAGATTTAAAAGAAAAAGGACGTGGAGGTGCACCAGTGGTCTCTGCGTGTAATAATGTAAAAACTCTCCACAATATGAGATGTGGCTTTTATGACACACACACACACACACACACACACACACACACACACACACACACACACACAC
>NW_005187402.1:11556331-11578895 GCF_000239375.1 Pundamilia nyererei | reverse complement strand
CACACACACACACACACACACACACACACACACACACACACACACACACACACACACACACACACACACACACACACACACACACACACCTCTCTTCAGACATAAACGTGCAGAAATGTAGAAATTCGCGCAAAAAAAAAGA
Organism: Pundamilia nyererei; assembly: GCF_000239375.1. Lineage (NCBI taxonomy): Eukaryota > Metazoa > Chordata > Actinopteri > Cichliformes > Cichlidae > Pundamilia > Pundamilia nyererei. The sequence continues at coordinate 11,578,753 of NW_005187402.1, read as the reverse complement.
ACTGAAGGGTTCATCGAATGCTTTTGCGACTCACATTTTCACCAGGAAATACAAAAACAAACCTGAAATGCAACATTGCAGCCAGCGGCTCGCATTGCATTTCAGCATCTGTCAGTGTGCAGCTCTGTGAGCAGAGACAGAGGGGCCCCTCTCTTGATCATGTGATGAGTGCATGCCGGTGCGTGCATACAGGCAGACCTCGATTTTTATTACACACATCGCTCCCCTGTTGTTTTCCACTTACCCGATAAGAACATAGTCATAAAAAATGACCGCCCCCGTGTGGGCCTAAACGGGCCAATTGCAGTTATCCGGGTTACACACGCCCCGCCACATCACGAGCACCTCCTACTCCGTGGATCCGGACAGCCTTTAAATGCCCCCTTTCAGCCACTTTTCGGTTTGTGTGTCAGTGTCGTTGCTGCTTTGGGTCTGTAGAGGCTTATCTGCCACGTCGGTTGTCGTCGCTGTTTAACAAAACTGTCAAGTAAGACTAGTTGTTTTGTTTTACTCTTGCACACTTGCGATATTGCAGATTGTCATAAATTGCAGACTAGAATTTTTGGTTGGATTAGTAAGCCTCTGCGGGTTTACTGATTGAAGTAGCAAGTTTTAATGTGCTATAATTTGTGTGTGAACACGGTACACGGTTCATTTAGGAAGTTCACTTTCCTTTGCATCATACATTAGAGGCTATTTTACTTTGAAAGGCTTGGCAAACATAAACCTGTTTTCTGCAGATGGCCGTCAGAGCGCATGCTTGGATGTGCGCAAATATTTGAAAAGCGCCTAAGTTCAGCCTGTCTTTTACGATCGCTTACTTTATTCTTTGCAAGCGATGTTCTTGATTATTGGCTATGACATGGGCCTGTTTAATGCATTATTTGCTGACAGTACTGCAAAAACTTCTAGACCAAAACTGCGGGTGAACTTTGAACACATGTTGCACAATGAAAGGGAGCAGTTGTGTTTTGTAGGCCAAAGTTCAACCCTTCAAGCCAAATTTTTAACCTTGGATGTGTTGAAGGAGAACAGAATGTTGTTGGATTTTGTGTCAGATGGAAAACAAGATTAAATCTTCCTCGTACCACTAATGGTTGAAGACTTTCCAAACACCTGCCAAAAAACCTGTATTGTTATTTCTCTTAGGATGACTCATCCGTTCCCATCCCTTTCTCCGGAGCAGAAGAGGGAGCTCTCTGACATTGCTCAGAGGATCGTGGCTCCAGGAAAGGGAATCCTGGCTGCAGATGAATCAACAGGTGAGCCACCCTTTTATTTAATACTCCGTGCTGAGAGGTAAATGCTGTGCATGCAGGTGAAATTATTTTCTGTGTTGTGTTTCTCTTTAAAGGCACCATGGCGAAGCGGCTCCAGAAAATCAACGTGGAGAACACCGAGGAGAACCGCCGCAGCTTCCGTGACATCCTCTTCTCCTCTGATGCCTCCTTCTCAAACTGCGTGGGTGGCATCATCTTCTTCCACGAGACACTCTACCAGAAGTCAGACAGTGGGAAGCTGTTCCCCCAGCTCGTCAAGGAAAAGGGCATTGTTGTTGGCATCAAAGTAAGGAGCAAGCAGTGTCTGACCCTTTGAATCTCAGAGATAAAGATTTTTTTAGAATTTGCTGACATGTTTGCATTTTCTTGCTTTAGGTGGACAAAGGCACAGCTGGTCTGATGGGAACAGATGGAGAGACCACCACACAAGGTAACGCGGATTCAACACCTTGTGCATTTCTCTGCAAATCTCATCACAATGATGCAGAATAAGCCTTTCAAAGACTGGGTTGCTAATGTTCTTTGGCTTCTCTAGGACTTGATGGCCTCTCAGAGCGCTGTGCCCAGTACAAAAAGGACGGCTGTGACTTTGCCAAGTGGAGGTGTGTGCTCAAGATCTCAGATGGCTGCCCATCAGCTCTTGCCATTGCAGAGAACGCCAATGTCCTCGCCAGATATGCCAGTATCTGCCAACAGGTGCGTGTATAGCAAATTGCTCTACATAAAAGGCTGACAAATTGGGTAAATTCTAGTCATTTATTTGAACTTGTATTCACCAGAATGGCCTTGTGCCCATTGTGGAGCCAGAGATCCTGCCTGATGGAGACCATGACCTTCAGCGTTGCCAGTACGCCACAGAAAAGGTAAGCAAGACCACCAGCAGCAAAGGATATTCCCAGTACATAAGATGGGAAGGATGTCTAGTAATAAATCTGCCGGGTCATCTTTAGGTCCTGGCTGCAGTGTACAAGGCTCTGTCTGACCACCATGTGTACCTGGAGGGCACTCTGCTGAAGCCCAACATGGTCACTGCTGGACACTCCTGCACTAAGAAGTACACCCCTCAGGAAGTTGCCATGGCTACAGTGACTGCTCTGAGGCGGACCGTGCCTGCCTCAGTGCCTGGTAAGTGGCATGAGGACAGCTTTTACATTACAGTTAAGGAAGGTGCAGAGCAGTTCATTTGATTATGAGTATGACACTATTTTTTTTGTTTCTTTAAAGGCATCTGCTTCCTGTCCGGAGGGCAGAGTGAAGAGGAGGCCTCTGTCAACCTGAACGCCATCAATCAGGTGCCTCTGCACCGTCCTTGGAAGCTGACCTTCTCTTACGGTCGTGCACTCCAGGCTTCTGCTCTTGCTGCCTGGAAGGGCAAAGCTGAAAACAAGGCAGCCACACAGCAAACTTTCATCACCAGAGCCAAGGTGAATGAGTAGTATTGATCCTCGGTAGACACTATTAACGAGTGTTATCAATTTGCTGAGGACTGTTTACTGAACTGGCTGTCAAATAATGCTTATCTTGCATTGCCCAACTTTACACTGTCTAGTAAATGATTGTTGTTGGTTCCCCCCCCCATTCTATTTAGTCTTACGCTAATGTGACACAAGTAACTTGGCTGATAATTAACTTTCCAATTTGACTTTGTCCTGTCTTTTTTTCCTCCCCTCTGCTCTTCCCCTCAGATCAATGGCCTGGCTTCCAAAGGAGAGTACAAGCCCACCGGTGCAGCTGGCCAGGCCTCCACACAGTCTCTGTACACTGCCAGCTATGTATATTAAATACTGTGACACTAAACCAAGAAAAACAAATCAAGAATTGCACATGGACCAAATATAACTACAAGAAAATCTCCTGCTGGGTGCCCATCCTCCCTGCATTACCAACACCAGGGGGAGACTTCTGTCAAAATGTTCAACTACTGTTTGTCTACTTAATGAAATCTCCCGAAATAAAAGACCAAAATGTTTTTGATATCAGTGTCTTCATGAGTTGTATCCACCACTGATGGAGTAAATTCCTTGCACATATATATTAGAAAACCTACTCCTGTTTCTTAATACATAAAGTTTAATGTGCTACTACAGAAAACACTGGGGCACCTGAGATGTTGATTGGGGATAAAATCAAAGGTTTAAACATTTAAGTGCAGAATACAAAGCAAAGTTTAGTGATAGTCAAAGACAAATAAGACACTGTTAACAATGCAGATACAATTAGATGCAAAATCTTGGACATCTCTGAAAAGATGACACGTATAATAGATTTTCAAAATTACCAGAGGTCTGATGAATATATTAACAAGTGTTTTTAACAAGTATGTTTTTTTATTTATTTATTTTTTAAAAAACCCAAAACTTTTATAGTTTATACCCGTCCCAGGTACCGTCCTGAATTTTGGCATTTACAGCCAAGTTGTGTGACTAACAAATGCTAGGTAGCCCAGATGTTGTCCAACATATACGGCATGACATCTGGCCTTGTTCAACACATTCAGTCGATGTGTACGGTTGCCAGACAGATTGGTTATCTTCCTGAAAAAGTTCTTCTAAGATAGTTTTTTTTTCTTTTCCTCACAGATTCCACAGATTTTATATTAAAACCTGCATTACAGAAAAGTTTCTGATGTAGACCAAATGTTAAGCTACATGAGTGCGTCTCAGTTTTGATGGGCGAACTGTTTATGTGTTGCTCAGTTCCTCTGGGGTGTCACAAAAAAGAGCAGCATCTTTGTAATGCAGTTTAAAAAAAAACATATGCAGATTACTCCTACTTTTAATGTCCAGTCGAGTCTAATCTTTATGTACAGCCTATTTCATACTTTATCAGGCACACTTGTTCAACTGCTTGGCAATACAAATATCTAATCAGACCATCACATAGCAAGAACTCAGTTCTTTAGACATGTAGACATGGTCAAGACAGCCTGCTGAAGTCCAAACTGAGCATCAAAATGAAAAAGAGAAAAAACCAGGATCCAGTTAGCTGCAGTTCTCTGGGTGAAAAATGTCTTACTGATGCCAGATGTCAGAGGAGAATGGCCAGACTCGTTTGAGCTGATGGGAAGGCCACAATACGTCAAATAGCCACCTGTGACAACCAAGGTATGCAAAAGAGCATCTCTGAACGCACAACACGTGAAACCTTGAAGCAGATGGCAATAAACAGCTGTAGCTAAAATTCACATGGGACAACAGAAAATTGTAAAACATCGACTGTTCTGATGAGTCTCAATTTCTGCTGCAACATTGGATGATAGGATGAGAATTTGGCATAAAACACATGACAAAAGTGATACATCCTGCCTTGTATGAGTAGTTCAGGCTGCCGCTGGGGCTGTAATAGTGTCAGGGATATTTATTTGGCACCCTTAATACCAACTGAATATTGTTTAAATGCCACAGTGCACCTGAGTTAATCTACTGTATGTTTGGGAAACTGAGCATCAGTATTTAGCAGACACATCTCTCTCGTTCTCTCGCCTCTTCAGCCGAAATTCCCCCAAGCTGTCGCCTTGTCGTCCTGCTTTGTGACGAACTTTGTTTAACCTCCACATTTGATGGCCACTGTGGAGGTTAAACAAACTATCTGACGTCATTAGCCGTTTCCGGGTCCAAACTCCCCTTCAGTTCCCAAACTCAAACACTGTGCCATCCCTGAGAGTTAAAAGCTATCTCTCTTACTAATCTTACTTAATTCGTCACACTGAGTTCCCTGACACATATAAACATATAGAGTACTGTGCAAAAGTCTTGAGCCACCTCTCACTTCAAGTTTTGGTAGGAAAATGAGAGAGATGCAGCAATTTATTGAAATGTACAAACTCACATGAAAATATCATTTATAAGGCAAAAACAGAGTTTGTACAGCTCTAATCTACGCAAAGATTAACATAATGAAATGAGAATATTTATATTGGCTTAACAAAAGTTTATGTTTAAATCAGTACACAATTACTGCACAAAATATAAAAAGATTTTACGCAAACAGGAAAAACAGAGTTTATACCGAGGCTTCTTAGATCACAGTGCCGTACCTGCTCCCTCTGTAACCAGAGGTCAAAGCTAATAGTTTACTCATCCAGTTACAACATGTCATATTGTAAAATGTCTTCAGTTAAACATTCAGTACAGAGTACAAAGCACTGTTTAATGACAGTCAAACACTACTAATAAGACACTAATAATAATGCAGATACAATTAGATGGAAAAGTTTGGACGTCTCTGAAAAGATGACACGCATAACAGATTTTCTACATGGCTTCCAAATGACTAAAGGTCTGATGAGGAAGGAAATTTTCAGATATTAACAATAAAAAAGGAATTTCTAACAAGTATGTTTTAAAACAAATCAAAACTTTTATGGTTGGACTGAATTTTGACACTTGTCACAAACAAATGTTGCGTAGCCCAGATGTTGTCCAACATATAGTGTATGACATCTGGCCGAGGTCAACACATTCAGTCGATGAGAAGAGATTTGCAGACGTGCAGCAGGGAAACACAAGGGTTGCCAGACAGATTAGTCGTTATTGCCTTCCTGAAAAAGTTCTTCTAAGATAGTTTTTCCTCACAGTGATGACATAAATGATTTTAGTTCAAGAACAAGTGTCACAAGAGACCAACAAGTGTGTTTTAGTAAGGTCGTGTAATGTTTAATAATACTTTAAAAAGATGTCCTCAGTCCGATGGTGTTTCAGTCCTCGGTGGTGGAATTTGCTGGATGATGACCTGAAAAAACAAAACAAAACATGAAAGTGGAAGAAAAATAAAATGATGAGTGACCAAAGCTATTGAAAACTGTCCTTCAGCAGATATCCCTGGGATAAATCGGACTCTGTGGCATGTTTCTTTGAAGTAGACAGAAGGCTTGTATGTCAATAATAATAAAATAAAATATGCTATTACCTGAGTGCGTGTGGATTTCAGTGCGAAACCTGCGACAGTGGTTAAAAAAATGAGAATCACTAATGCGCAAATAGAGGAGGTCAGTAAAATGGCTTCGATACTTTTCAGCAGCATCTACAGTGACAGAAAGTGAGAGTTATTGATATGCTGTGAAAACATGCATGTCAAACAATCATAATCAAAAAATAGATATGTACTGTGACTCACCACACTTGCATTGTTCAAATGAAATCGCAAAAAAAAAAAGTAGGGATAAGCGATGAGCTGGATTATCCTGTATTTGAAAGAGATTACGATTCCAAAGATGGAAACCACATACAGGGCCAAGCACACAGTCACCTGGGAAAGATAAGTTAATCAAAATTAATTAGGCCACTGAATTAGTAAGGACTGTAGGAGTATAAACAGGGCTGAAAATCACAAATAGGAAATAAAACCATGACGTACCATCTTCTTGGACGGATGCAACTCAGTGTAGACTGACAGGATTCCACAGGTAAGAAACTAGTGAGCAAATAATCACAACAAATGATGCTGTTTGACCTTAACCCACAGTAGATTTAGTAATATGGGTGAGTCTGTTTTCATACAATACATCTTTTGTAGGAAACTATGAATACTTGCTGATGTTTATTTGTCATCGGAAAGATCTAGTTAACACGTAGCATTGCAATTGTACCAGATGCATTTTTTAAACCTTTTGGTATTATGACTGTGTGTCATGCTTGTGCTGTTAACCTAACAAACTGATGGTTGTAGCCTCATATATAAAAGTATAGCACAGGCAGTACTTTGAACTTTTCTGAACAATAACTGCACAGAAGATATGAGCAGTCAAGTTCAATCATTTTTAGCTGTCAGCATGTCAGTGCTAGCCAGTAAAATGCTACAGTAAGTACCAGAGCTCCCTGCCAAAAGGGAATGTAGAGTTGAGCAGAGATTGTGAACTCTTCATTGGAGAACTGATATCCCATTAACAACTCAGCACAGCCAAACATCAGAATGACAATCTGGAAAGGGGAAGAGGAAGAATGGATGAGAGTGTCTACAGCTGCATCAGCTTATAGCTATCCTCGTGCATAAATCTGCTTATTTAAAATTTTGCTTATCTGATGTGTTACCCCAAGACTTCTGGGCTCCTTTCGGACAAAGCGATGCAGAGGTTTGCTGGACGTCGGCACATTGCTGCTAGTCCCCTGATCCCCATTTCTTTCTGTTGTCCCCTCCTCTCTAGTCGTTGTCTGAGTTCCCTCCATTTTCAGGAAACTACACACAGTGCTTGGCTGTGGGTCAAAAAGACTTAATTGAACTGGATGCTTCCCCACAGCAGCACAGATTGTTGGGGGCAGAATATCTGTGGAGTAGCAGAAAACATTTAAAAGCCAGATGAATGCAAGATTTTTCAAAAGTCTTAGAAAACGTGACTCACCCCGTCTTAGATTTTCATGCAGAAAAAGCAGAGTGAAAGATAACAGGAAGGGAATGTTGTGGGTGGAAAGAGGAAGTGTGGCAATTTGAGACTTCTTTTTTTATTAAGTGGTGGGGCTAAAGACTGTCTGGAAGTTACAGGCTGAGGCTGTTCCACAGTATAGTGAGTAAACCACTCAGTTAAAATGAAATCCCCATTAGGTCTGTGCACACTTACTGTATTATAAGTAGATCGGCATTATTGGCAGAGTTAGTGAAACTACTGACAACCTGGTATGTATTATTTTTGTGCAAAGCTAATTGAACCTCGTGCGTGTGACATTGCATCTAAACAGAAAAATTAGTTAAAGTTAAAGTGAGTTTCAGCAGGTAAGGGCTCAGTGTGGGGAAAAGAATCACAGCTCACAATAATTTCTATTAAGATTTCTACAAGATTTCTATTCTCTACACTGACAGTTTACTGTTTATACTCACTTTATACTAGACGGCCGGTAACGGAGAGACTAAAGGTGGTTACGCCCTCTTGTAACAGAGAGGAGGTATGTCAGCCCGTTCTCACGCGTGACGATTTGTCAAGTCCAGAGGCGTTCCTGACCTAACCTTATCCCGAACCTTAACCAGCACTTTAAAGAAGTTAGTGTTTTCCAAAGCGATTTAAGTAAAATAAACGCATATGTGTAGATTCATTCCAAACTGTTCTCATGTTTCTTAATTTTTCCGATCTCGTAATCTAGGGAAGTGTTTGGGAGTGAGAACGTGTTGTGTATTCTATCAAAACACGGCAGAACAATGTGTCCTTCTAACTCATCTAAACAAGGCATTCTGTAAAGGGTATAACAAATATGGCAGTCTTTCATGAAACAACAACTGTAATCTCCACATTTCCAGTTTTTTCCTCAAAATAGTATTTTAACTTTTTCCCTCCTCAAAACAACATTATGTAACTTGATGTCCAAATTTTGATTTTATTCTCAATTTCAGCAATATATGTTTTGTATTAATTTGGCCCCAATGGTCCTTCTTACTCACCTCGTCTTGGATTTTCATGCAGCAAAAGCAGCGTGAAAGATAACGGGAAGGGATTATTGTGGGTAGAAAGAGAAAGAGACAGTTTTTTTCATTAAGGGGAGGAGCCAAAGACTTTGATTGGAAGTTACAGGCTGAAACTGTTCCACAGTGTGGTCAGTGAAATCTCCATGAGGTCTGTGCACACTGACTGTGTTATAAGTGTAAGCAGGTGTACATAAAAAAACAACAACTTTACCTACTTAAAGTCTTTAAGTGAGGCTTTTTTAAAAATTATTTACATTACGGATTCAGATTGCATTAATGTTTTCTTTTTTTTTATCATTATTGAAATTACTTTCTAATTGGGCATATTTATCATCTCTACAAGTTTCAGCTTTAAACAGCAGTTTGAAGCAATCACAATGATCAACTTCTGATTATTTGTTTTTAACATACATACATATAGCAGTGCCACCACTTTGGGTCGGTCTGTGCTGCCCTCACTAATGATCAGCATCGCATGTAAAAGTCCCAAGATTTTTTGTGATTAAATGTAACTAAATGTTTCTTAATAAAAATCAAACCAAACAGCAAATACTCCAAAAAAAGCAGCAGTCATATTTGTTGTAAGGAAGAGTTTTATTATGTCATAATTATTTAATCGTTACACAGGCATGATGACAAGGTCTTGTTGATAAAGACACATTATGTTTCTAATGTTATATGTTCCACCTTCAGTATCTTAACATCTCGAAATATGTCAAGCCATATCTGAATATAAATACAGTTTTATGCAAAAGTACTTCACCAGTACAAGTATTATAAAAATATTTAATATTTGCATAGATTAAAATTCCATGAGTAAAAACATACAAGACAGCAGTTTTATCACTAATTACTTCAAATACACAAACAAGTTTGATATCTATCATATCAAAATGTAAACATGTTGTTATCCTCAGCTGGGCCCTCCTAACACAACAAGTCTTGTTGTTGATTCAAGGATCTGGCATATTGTCCACCTGCAAGACAGCAGCTCCCATCAGACATTTTTAACTAAAAACTACAAAAAAAATTCAACAGAGACAATAAGGCTGCATAACATTTACTGTTATATGCTGTTGGTAGGACAACAAGTGCTTCTCCAGGAGGTACGTCGACCTTTGTCTCATCTCTGCTGCACCATTGTACTGAAGGACCTCCAACAGTGAAAGCCCATCTTGCCTGACAAACTCCTCTGCCACCTGAAGAAGAAGAATACCACATCATGCCACAGCTTAGCAATCATTACAGAGTTTAGTTTCACTGATTACCACACTTACCACTGGACTGCTGACAGTCATCATGAACAGGATGTCCAGGCTCTGAATCACCATTTCCTGATCAGCCATTTTAAGCGTGGCACAGAGTGCAGACAGTAAACCAAGCTGCATGAGCTGCACACAGAACTCCTTTTTCTTGTGGGCAATATTAGCCAGAATCCTGAGAATCTGAGTGTAACAAGCAAGAAAAACAAAAAAACAACAAAAACACAAAATCAAAAAACACTTTTTTTCCATCCAAAAGGATGCAAGAGAAAAGCACAACATTTCTTTTTATATGCCACAATGACTTTATAGTACAAGAAGCACTTATATCAATCATAGTACTAACCATAGTATTAATGCCTTGAGAAAATGGGAGAAGTTGGATCAATCCTGGGACCAAGTTTAGAGTCAAGAGGGCGGAGCAGAATTCAGTGGAGTGAGCTGGGATGGAGAGAGGTAGAAAACACAATGGGGCACGCTACACACACTACAGAAAACCCTGATAATTATGATGCATCAAATCTCAGATGTGCACAGAGAATGCACAAGGCAGCCACATGCATTTTATTCAGTATTTGAATAGATTGAATAGTTACACCAAAAAAAAAAAAAAATACAATGTTTTCTTGCACAAATCTATACTGAACTGCAGCAAAGCAGGAAAAATATATTGCAAAACAGTTCTATTAGTAATGATGAGGTGTACTTCTGTGTGGCTGCAGTCCCATTCAGAGACGACTAAAACAAGAGAGCCATACCTGTGAGGTTGTTGAGGACCCAGACGGTCTCTCTGGCCAAGGCTGGCAGGGTGTGCAGGTAGGCTTGAACAAGTGCACACAGAGAAGCTGGCAGATGAGCATCAGTCAGTTGAGCATTCAGGTCTTCCTCCGGGCAGGAGGACAAGATGTTTCCCACACACCTCAACAGAGGCCAGATGAGCTGAAGAAGACACATTAAAAGCTTCTGTGATCCAAGTCAGATTAAAAACTAAAGTTGTTATTTTTACTTTGTTCTGAAGCTTAGGCAAATATGCGATGTTGCTGTTTTGTTTCAGTTCCTAGATTCTTCAACTGACTTTTAATAATAATTAAGTCATTTTACTATCTTTGGAGGTAGCTCAGCATGAAATGAACTAATCTACATTATTAATTCAATGATAATTATCAAATTTGTTTGCTTAAAAGTAAAAAAAAAGTCTTAACAAGTTTTGAAAGTAAATAGTGGATTTGATCATTCACTTCCATACCAGCTCAATCCCATCTTCTTTGTTTCCCTCGGTGACAGCACCACCTAGTGACACTAACAAGGAGCTGCACTGTGACAGGGCACCCTGAGCCAGCAGCTCTTTGTTATCATCTGTGCTAATAAAAGGCACAAAACAGATTCAGTAATTACCTACAATAGCAAATCAGCAAAAAACCCAAAAAGGTTTTGGACACTTTCCTAAACTTCTCACCTGCATATGAGGTAATGGAGACACCATGCACACTCTATGGCAGGAGCCAGGCCGAACTGTGGGTCGGGGGTAAGGACGGATAACAGGCGTGAAGGCAAGGTAGACTTCAGGACTATCCTACAGACACAGAGGAAGACAAAAAAACACAACAAGGTTAAATGTGAACAAAACATTACACTGACATTTTCTGCGAGATGAGGAATGCAGAGGCTGAAGACGTGAAGAAGTGCATTATTGATATATTTACGGGATTATCTTCTCAGGTGCGTCTCTGGCCTGGAGAAGCTGAGAGAGGGTGAACGCTGCAGCTTCCACTACTGCAAGTGTGTGCCGTTGGTTCTGGACAAATACAGAGTACCATGTTACAAAGATGTGTAGCAGTCACACTCCTGTCTCTCTATGAATCGGATGTTTGAGTAGATTTGGATTCAACTGCAACAATTCTACGAATTGCCAGTACAGTAAGGATATTAGTGTAGACAGTGAGCCTTCGTAGTTTACCTCTATACAGCTGGCCAGAGCGGGAATGATTCCCTGAGCCAGGAGCTTCTCTCTTACCACATTGCTGTCTGGACACATGTTACCAAGTGTGTAGAGACACAGCTCCTGTGTACATATAATGTTCCGCACAATAAGGAAGTCAAAAGTCTTCTGCATTGTAGGTCATACTATATCACAAACTGCCTGCACTGCATGGTGACTTACTGTAAACTTAGTGCTTGGGCCAGACAGGTAAGTGAGCAGGTAAGGGGTAGCAGGCAGACAGGCTGGAGCCACATTAGTGTGGGAAGAGTGAGAGAGCTCGTGAAGACACCGAACGGCCTGCAGGCGGCACTGAGCATTAGAGCCAGTGAGGAGGCCGACCAGCAGATGCATACTGTTCTCGTGCCTGAAAGAAAACACAGTTTCACACACAAAGATGAGGAAGTGACTTAAAAGTGACAGCGTAATTTAGTCTCTTCCAATATGGCAACAGAAGCCACTACCATACTTGATAAAGGTGAGCTGTGCAGCTGGGTCGCGCAGAACTTTACTCAAGGCCTTCAGGTGTGCCTCCTTCTCTGTCCCGGTGTGTTGAAGTTTGTGGAGCAGACTAACAATGTCCTGAGGAAATATGAGACTGGCAGGCTGAGTTCAGATCTTTCATTTTACTGAACCTACCAAAAAAAATAATCTAAGACAGGCATGTCAAAATCAGTTTACGTTGTGGGTCAAATACGGCCCAGTTTGGCTCGAGTAGTAAAAACACCCCATTCTGTCAGTGTTAATATATTTAGCTACACTTTAAATCCCTGAGAAAACTTACAATGAGACAAAGAAGAAACATTTCAACAATATGTCTCAATCTTTCACCAAAATAAAATTACAGAAAGGTTCCAGTAGCTCTTTTTCCAGACTGTCCTGTACTTATAAAATAAAGTTTTTGTTAATTCACAGAAAATATTCTTTTTTTCCCACCAAAATTTCAAAAGATGTCAAAAAACATTAACTTTTCTGTCATTTAATTATTTATCTATTAGTTAATTCCTTTAGTTTAGCGTGAATGGCCACGTAGGAGGTCTTTATCAGCAGTAAAAGATGTAAAACTTCTGAAAACATAGCCTATAAGTTGATTCCCTCCTTTACATCTTCCAGCCTTCAAGTGGGCCAGATTGGAGAATTCTGGCACCTGGGAAATTCTTGTGCTTGACACCCCTGATCCAACACAATATCTGATACTTACATGTCCTCCTGGGGCTGTGTCCATGCTAACGTCCGGCTGCTCCTCATCTTCATTTAGCAGTAGTCGCTTGCTCACCAGCTGCCTGTCTCTGCGTGCTTGTCTCAGTGCTAAAGCATTCAGGGAGAGGCATGTCACAACTCTTTAACCTTCAGGGATCATGCGTGATCATACTTGAGTGTTTAGTGTACATATGCTGTGCAAAACATGCATTCTTTTGAGATAAAGCCACCACGGGGAGGCCATGCCTGTGGGGAAATAAAGAAGCTGAAGTTAAGATGATGCTAACATATCCACTTAGGTTTTGAATCATTTTACGCCAGTGTATGTCACCAACACTGCTCTATTTTAATTTAAGACCTGTACATGGGAACATCTCAATTTTTAAAAAAACACTGAATTTCGAGTAGAAACGAAAACCTATATCTGCACAGGAACTGTTTTTGCTGTTTATGTGTTGTAAAAATGCCTGGAGATGAAGATGTAACAGCTAACTAACAGTTCCTAACGGGTGTCATAAAAAAGAGCTGTATCTTTGTAATACAGTTTTAAAAAAAAAATTACATGTGCACATTACATAAACCTATTTCACACTTTATTATGCACATTTGTTCAACTGCTTGGTAAATACAAGTATCTAATCAGACAATCACATAGCAACAACTGAGTTGGTTTAGACATGTAGACAGGGTCAAGATGGCCTGCTGAAGTTTAAACTGAGCATCAAAATGGGGAAGAATAGTGATTTAAATGCCTCTGAATGTGGAATGGCTGTTTGTGCCAAATTGGCTGGCCTGTGTATTCCATAAACGGATGACGTGCTGGAATTTTCAACACAACCATCTCTAGAGTTTACAGAGAACGGTCTGAGAAAGAGGAAAAATGCATTAGTGAAGCCAGATGTCAGAGGAGAGTGGCCGACTCATTTGAGCTGATGGGAAGGCCACAATAGCTCAAATAACCGCCCATGACACAACAAAGGTATGCAAAAGAGCATCTATGAACGCCAACACGAAATAGATGGCCTACAGCAATAGACAGCTGAGGCTACAATACCAATACCAGTACTAATAGAACAATACCAGCACTTTATTGAATCTGTGCCATGATGAATTAAGACAATTCTGAAAACACAAGGGGGTTCAACTTGGCTCTAGCAACGTGTACCTAATAGTTTATTAAGATATTAATAAAATAATGGTTACGTTGAAGCTACAGTTCCAGCTAGTTTCTATGGAAACTAAACATAGTCACAGAGCTAAAGGAAAAATGAGCTCATTACTGAATAAACAGGTTTTTAGTTAAAGACCAGGGTTAGCCTACAGTATGTTTGGGAAACTGAGCCTCGGTATTTAGCAGACACACCTCTCTCGTTCTCTCGCCTCTTAAGCCTGAGCTCGTCCAAGTTGCCGCCTTGTTGTCCGGCTTTGTGACGGGCTTTGTGACGAGCTTTGTTCAACCTCCACATTTGGCGGCCAGTAACAACTGCAACTGTAAAACTTCACTGACAGTTACTCATCGTATGGTTAGTGTGTAGCTATGGTAGTGGGGCAGTCTTCTTCTTTCTTCTTTAACAGTGGTAAAACAAACGTCTTTTCGCTGCATTAGCGCCACCCTCCGGATTGGAGTGGAACAGTCGTTTTCTCGGTTTCCATCAAAAAAGACTTGACACCCTCACGTTACACGATTCAGCGGAAAGGCAGTTTTAGGCCTCGTCTCTCTTAATAATCTTAATTTGTCTCACCGAGATCCCTGACACGTACAAACATATAGAGTGTCCCCTACAGCACAGCACAATCTCCAGAGCTCATCAAGTCAAGCATTTTCCCTTAATTTGTAAGAAGTTCAGCGTTTGTGTGCCCAAAGAACAGGATTTACCAGATGTAAGACTTGGGACGGGTACAGTTGATAAAAACAAAAAAAACTATGGTGTTTAATTTGTATTAAAAGCATAATATACAATCTATATAAGAAAATTTATATCAAACATTTAAAACTTTAAAAATAATGCTCATCACACACATAGAATTTCCCCTCCTTTCCCACGATAGAACAGCTGACATGTCAATTTGAATAAATATACATCTGGTTAAAAAAAAGTGTGTAATTTTTTTTAACGAAATACCAAAAGACAGCTATAGGACAGGAGTAAACCTCTTAATCAGAATCACACAGTTTCACTTCATTTTACAACTTAAATCTGCATAAAAATATGAAAGGTGGTTTAGAGAACCTAGCTCAGGATTATCACGAGGGAAATTCCTGAGAGCAAAACAGAATCCATGTTTATAAAAACAGACGTTACTCAATTAAACCCCATCTGAATTTCACTATGAGGCAGAAATATTTCAACAGGTGATCATCAGTTCCCCAAAACAACCACGAAATGCGCGTGCCGTGAAAATGGCAGCTACCGTAGAAACACTTAAGTAAAAAAACACAAACCCAAAACCCATAAAAAGATAAAAATGTAGCAAAAATATAAACGACGGATCTTTAAAGTTTTAAGTCATATTCTAACTACTGATATATGATCAGTGTACATGATCGGAAATCGGAGGACGTGATGTGACCCTCGTCCTCTGGGTCTGCGGGATGACGAGTCACACATCTTGATGATTCTTTGATGATTTCTTCTTCTTCTGTGGAGAGACGGACATGAGGGTTAGGATCCGCCAACGTTGAGACTGGACACATTTGTTTTCTGAGTAGTGTCGAGATTTGTTTTCTAAGTAGCGTGATACCTTTTTGTGGGAGTCGCTTGAGGCGGTTTCTATTGCCATGGCGTCTTGGATTGAATCTACAGGTATTTCTGGGATGTCGGCTGATTTCAATTTGCTTTTTTCTGAGGACAAATGCAAAGCAATTTTACAAAACCAAACCATCAAATTACATGTTTTGAAGCTATATGTGGGTTGTTTACTCACTTCTCTTCTTCTCCGTTTGAGAACTCGTTGCCTCTACGTCAGGTGGAGGCAGCGGCTCTGTGTTGGCGGGATTATTTTTCTTTTTCTTCTTGACACTCTTGACCTGCTCTGTTGTTTCCTCTACCTTATTATCTATTATATCCTCAACTACCTGCTCTCTTTCTTCATCAGCTTTTTCTTTTTTCTTCTTCTTTGATTTCTTTTCTTGCAGTACTTGTTCTGGATTTTCCTCACCATTAAGAAGGTCCCTTTTCCTCTTCTTTGCCTTCTTTTCTGTAGACGTCTGCTTTAAAGTCTCAGTTTCTTCAGTTTTTTGCTCTGTATTATTTTCTATGTCTTCAGCTTTTTGCTTTGAAATGCTTTCACTTGCAAATGTCAATGAATTTTCCTCACTTTCTGTTTTCTTCTTTTTTTTCTTCTTGGCTTTCTTTTCTTCTGCTATGTGCTCTGAGGTTTGGTTGTTTTCTTCCTGTTTGCTCTCTTTGTAATTTTTCACTTCCTCAGATACCTGCTCAGAATTTCGAGTCTGTGCCAAACTTCCCTCACTACCAGCCTTCTCTTTCTTCTTCTTCTTTTGTTTCTTTTCTTGTACCGTTGACTCTGAAAGGGTTTTCTCATCAGCGTTCCCTCTTGTGTTTGTCTCAGTCGTGACTGTCTCATTTCTTTCAGCATCATCTTTGGTTTCTTTTGCTTTTTTATTCACCTTCGGAGTTTTTTTAGCCTCCTCCTGCTTCGTGTCTTTGGTCTTTCTCGTCTCTTCGCCACATTCCTCTTTTCCATCTTCACCCGTCTCATTCTTTTCCTCCTTGTCTGCAATTTTCTCCTTCTTTTTCTTCTTCTTCTTGGGCTCAGATGTTCTGTCATCAGTTGTTTGTTCACTGGGAGTTGCAGTTTCCCTGTCCTTTTTTATTTGTTTGTCCGCTGGAGATGAGAGGTTTTGCTTTTGGCTGGGAGTGCTTGAGGTGACAGAAGTCACATTTTTTGTCACATTCTTCTCGGTCGAGCTCGTCTTTGTTTTTTTTTCAGTCACATGTTTCTCGCCACCTTCGTCATTGTGTTTCACTGTCCCATTACTCGGTTTAACTGGGGTTGCAGTTTTCGCCGGAGCCTTAGCCCGGGGTTTCCTGACTCTCTTTTTCGGGGGTTGAGGAGCAGAGGAGTCCAGGGCATTGATGGCATTCATCTTGACTATGTCGGCATCTGTGGACAGAGAAAACCCAGTAAAAACATCAAACTGTGCATGGTGGAACAAATGCCTAAAAGAAAACATAAACAGCGAGCAAACAGTAACTGTACACAACTCTGTTTGGATGAAATCACTCTTTTCCATGGTGAGGTTGTTCATGGGTGGTGCTGCACTGTCTGGTGGTTGTCTTTCTCTCATTAAGTGGAGGGACCAAGCTTTCCCTTCATCTTCCATCACTTTGTACATTTTCCACACCCTCCACAGTTTATTCCACCTGAGTTTAGACTCCTTCCACCATGAACACCTCGCCTGAATGCTACATCTCAGTCTCTCAATAGCGCGCTTTGACGTTAGCTCAAATGAGACATATTTTGCTTATTTCCAGCTTTACACTTTAATTCAGAACCTGCATTAGAGTATCTTTGCATGATTCTCATTTCAATAAAATCTTATTTGAAATATAAAATACAGTCTTTTCCTGAAACAGGTTATGTTAGCTCAGACCACGTTAAGGACCCCTCTTCTAACAAGCCTAATTTCATCTGATTGGATCTCTAACAGATCAAACTTGTTGGAAAAAAGATAAAACTCACCCACGTGTGCGCTGACAGCCTGCAACTGAAAATAATTTCATTACATTAAGGGAAAAATATCCTAAAGTTACTGTGCAAATAACCGCTCCTTCTGAGAGGGGCAGATGGGATTCTTTTTTTAGATATGGTTCATTTGATGTGAAATGTTTGAGGTATCTGAACTGGATGTGTCCTGGTTGCTCCTTAAGTGAGGTGTTTTGGGCAAGTCAAATATTTCTAGCCTGGCTTTGGTCACTTTATTGTCCACTCATAACCCCCTCTTCATTTTTCTAGGTTTCTTTTCATCACCTCATCCTTGACACGCTCGCCCATGAATAATGCATTCAGTGACTCACCTGTCATCTGTTGGAGCAGTTTCTTCCACTTCTCCACATCCAGACTGCTGTCAGAGTCTGAATCATCTGCACCGGCAGTCACAACTTTGTCTGATGTTCCGCTCTTTGATTTCTTCTCCCCTGTGACTTTTTTTGCAGCTTTTCCCTCAGTTTTTTTCTTGTTTGCTGGAACAGACTGGGAAAAAAAGAAAAAGAAGGATTAGCGTGGTTGGTATAGTCCAAGAACTGCCACGAAAAGAAATGAAAACAAAATAAAAATTCACCTTTTTTGCAGTTGTGTCTTTTTTCTTTTTTGATGTTGTAGACTTTGCTAAACATAAAAAGTGCAAATGTGTTAAAATGCATTCAAATACGCCAGCCTCTGGCCTCAGAGAGTTTACTGCTACAAACCGAGCTGCATTCTCTGATATGTCAGTTTTTTCACTAAGCTGTCGCCCTCATCTTGAATCTGATTGGAGGTTGTTAGGAGCGTGAATGTTTGGGTACAGGTGTAAGATGAAAATACTCAAAGCAAACTAATGTACAGAAGTCTTTCCAAATCTTGCTTAAGAATTTTGTAAGCATGAACAGCTGGATCTGGACACACATATACACAAATAAACAAATGTAGTATCTCAGATCCAACTTCAACTTTCTAATTTAATTTGTATTTAACAAAGAAAAAGAAAAATATGAACCTTTAGTTGGAGTCCTTCCTTGATCTGCTGAATCTTTTGGGTTACTGTCAGGAATAAAAAACAATAGTTAGTATCCAAGCTATTACAAAATGAGACATCTAACCCAGTGGCCGTTGCTTCTGAAAAGCACTAAGAAATCATCCTTACTTCAACCATGATGTGTAGATGTCGAGTAGTGATACTGATATTTTGGTCTCCCCCTGTAGAAAATCAAAATTAAATGTTACAACTTATTAAGAAGTTTGAAATATACAGTGGGAGTATTTCTTGGACATGGTACAGTAGTCTGAAGGAGATGTCAGCATATAAAGACATAAAAACATTGCATTGTTATGGTTATGTGTCAAATTTGAATGAAAGCAGACCCCAAGAAGGTGGTTAGGAAGGACTTGAGTTCATTACAAATGAATAAACTAGAATAATAAACACGTTTACAGAAAAGGACAAAGTCTACTACATTTTGTGGAATATTTACAAATTCAAAAACCTGTGGAGGGACCAAATGGTTCTCATTTGGGGAAGAAAAATCAACAAGCCTTCTTGGTCTGTATTACATTTGCAATGACTGCACTTATACAAATCTCTGGGCTTTTTTCTTAGACTTTACCACAAACAGCTTTTCCTGGCCGCACACTCTCCCCACTCATTTAAATTGGCCATATGCTACATCCTATTTGAGCCACTTTGGGTGGAAGCTCTTGGTGAGTAGAGTCTAACTGATGGTATTTTTATGTCAAGGACTGGATTACCTTTAAAACTAATCTGACTTTTTCTGTCTTTCCTCCAGCCACAGTCCCTCTTACAGAGGTCTATACAAGGTGAAAGCCTTTCAAGTGTTACGTTCTTAGTCTAGGCAAGTATTGAACGCAACAAGAAGTTGGCCCACTCACACACCACTTTTTTTTAAGTGGTATATAAGTCCTAACATTGAGCTCGTTTTAGCTCACAGCAAGAGGAGGATAAATTTCTTGGATCTTACGATCTTCAAAGTTATATATACACACACAACTATGTTTATGCAGAAAAATAGAAACACGTAGCAGTCTAGTTGTTACGAAAAATGGGGAGATTTAATTGAGCAAACGTTCTTCCCCGTCCACACTTCAGAAAATGTTTTTTTGTGGAATTTCATGAGGTGTGAGTAGAGGGGGTTTATTGCACAGAGCAGGAGCAGCATTTGAAACATTGTAACAGTTGCAGTTGATATGTGTGTGTGTGTGTGTGTGTGTGTGGTGAACAATGTTGACCTGTGGGCTGTGCCTCTGTAGCTCATCTGCAGCTGAGCGATAACCATGCTCCTTCAAGTGGCGGTAGATCAGCTGGATCAGCTCGTGCTTTGATGCGTTCACGGACATATTCGAGAAACGAAAAAAGGATTAATCAAACTAAGGCTAAGCTAACGCAAGTGGTATTTTCATATTAAAAGTATCCTCATGATGCTCAGAGTTGCAGCTTCTGAAACCCGCATGTTACCATTTTGAACTCTGACCCAAGGATGTGATTATTTCCTACCGCTGCAATGCACTATGGGAGATGTAGTAAGCGGGGCGTAGCAACGCTGTCAGCGGTCCGCGCAAAAATATCACGCATTCAAATGAAAACTTAACCTGTGTACACAATGCATTTCGATAAGGGGCTAATAACGGAAAGTAGTTTATATAGTCTGTTAGTCATATGTGTGTCAGAGGTTTTTTCAGCTGTCTTTTCACCGCATTTTAAAGCCATGTTATAATGAAAACTGACATTAGTATTGAACCATTTAAACCAAATCATTTTCTTTTTATATTTGTGTTTTGCTATCTGCCTTTAACTATCTTATATTCGGGCCAGTTTAGGCTCAGTTTTACCCAAAGAGGGGGTGATTTTCATGATGTGGACGAATCATATTTTATAAATGATGTTCTGGAAATTTACTCTGATTCTACCGGTAAAATGCAGACATCTGATCTGCCCTTCTATCATTACAGTTCAGCTACTATAAACACTTTTAATATAAAGCAAACAAACAATATGACAGCTTTGTGGCATGGCATGCTTCTAGTGGGCAATGTCTTTTTATAGCTACTACTTAAAAGCACCAAGTGTACAACTGGTTGCTTTCAATTGCTCCTTCCGCTGTGCAACTGTCTGCATGTTGCATGTAGAAGCAGATAAAACATGCTGTGTAATAAGTCTTTGTCTTCAGTGTAAAAGATCGTTTGCGTTCTGCATAGTGTGATAAGCTTGATCTCTTTTGTCTGTTACATTCACCCACCACTTCCTTTTTCCTGCAGAACAGGCATAGATTTATCAAGATGCTAGAAACATTTTTCTGAGAATTTGGGCCATATCGACATGATATCATCCCACAGTTGCTACAGATTATTTTGGTTGAATATCCACAGTGTGACACTCCTGTTCCACCACATCCCATAGGGGTGCTTTATTGGATTGAGATCTGGTGACTGGAGGCCATTTCACTACAGTGAACTCACTGTGATGTTCAAGAAACCCCTTTCATATTATTTGAGCTTTGCGGCATAGTGTGTTATCCTGCTGGAAGTAGCCATCACGAAATGGGTACACTTTGGGTATGAAGGGACAGCAACAATGCACACATCATTACTAAATTTTGCCAAATTCAGCTATCTACTATCTGAATGTTGCAATAAAATAATTGGGATTGTTCAGTTAGCATATGTGAAACAACGTTTCAATTTCCTGGTCATAATTAACAGGAGTTGCACCTGCTGCGGTCTTCTGCTGCTGTAGCCCATCTGCTTTAGGGTTTAACTGGCTGTGCGTTCAGAGATGCACTTCTGCATCTTCATCTTCATCTTGAGTTGATCACATGTGATTGGCTTATATTTAGATATTTGTGTTTATAAGCAGTTGAACAGATGTACCCATGAAGTGACTGTATATGTGTGTCTCTATTGTAACAGACCCTGTCCCTCTGTTGAGATGTTCTCAAACCTTACAAATATGTAAAAGCGGGACATTTGTAGAGACCAAAATCCACCTCGGCATATATGTTAAAAGGCAAGAAATGAACTGTGAGAGCCAACATAAACTGCCTGCTCATATTCAGGAAACATAACTGTAAGTCTTAAAATACACCTACCCTTTATGTCTCTGTTAGCTCGCTCTTGTGGCTCTAGGTTTCTTGACTCAGTTCTCTTTTTTAATCACATGTTCGAAAAAAACAAACCCATTACCCATCCACATAGCCAGACAATCCACAAGCTATTCAAGCAAGTGAACAAGTCAGAAATATCCCAGAAACTGCCAGAAAGGTCAGTCAACTCTATCAGGTGTATTTGGATATAAGTCTAACTTTTTGCTTTGGTGTGGGAGGACATTAATGGTGATTGGGCATGGGTACATGCTGCCAGTGAAAAGATCTGAGAAAGCTGGCGGTGAGATCTTAGGTCAAACTAAAGGAGAGTATTGGGTAAGCAGGGGGTCAGTAAGAGCAAGGCAGCTGAAAGAGACTCATTCATCAGGGAAAACCAGAAAAGGAAAGCAGTGTGTAGTCCAAGCTCAACGTCAGCACTCAGTGGGTCTCACTGAGCTTGATTTCACCATCTTCCACAAGCTTGCTACCCCTCATACTCT
>NW_005187402.1:11545892-11556212 GCF_000239375.1 Pundamilia nyererei | reverse complement strand
TGGTTTGGACAACGTGCAGGTTATGAGGCTGACTCAGCTCCCATTCTTAGAGTGTTGATGGGACAGACCACCAAAGTTTTGTGGAAGAAAAACAATTTTAATTTGTAATATTTAAAAGTGAGCAAAGAAAATGTAATATTTAATTTGCTCATGTTTACTCCAAACAAACATTCCAATATATTAAACTGGGTATTGACGAGTGTAAGAAAATGGATTTTAGCTAAAGTTACTGCTTGAGGGAGGACCAAAAGACATCCTTGAACACAAGGAAAAAGAAGTAGTACGCTCCCCTCGGCTATGATGGCACGTTTCTGTAAAATGACTGCAGTATTTGTACAGGCTACACTTGTAAATGGCAGCCTGTTTCACAGGAAATAAATTACGCTGGACACATTTAACAGCTCACATCTGTGCTCACTCTCCATTTAATTACCCGCTATAGACGGCAAGGTCTGGGTGCCACAACCTGTCATCGCTGCTACACTGGCACAACAGTAAAACTGGTTAAGTGGAAACACTTACACACATGTGATTAATAAATATATAAAAGAATAAAAAATAGCATAACTGAGCTATACTTTTTTTTAACCCCCTCTCCTTAGGGATTCTTCAACGAGTCCCTTATGATGTATATCCAAGGGGCTTTGCAGGAGGGTCCTACTGAACTGCTATGCCTAGCCTTGCCAACCAGGTGCTGCCGGAGCTCCACATGAGCCAAATCAAACACACCTTCAGCGACGGCCAAGGCCATGTGTTTGAGCCCTTCCTCTGATTTCCACCTGCTAAGGGCTGATATGTGGACTTTAAAACCCCACCAGACAGAGGAAATCTAAGAAATGTTTACTCTTTATTTGAGTTAGAAATTAAAGTTATCAGTCTTAAACACTTGATTCTGGGACAGATCTTGTGACATGGTAACTACTACACTGTAAAAGGCAACCACACAAGTTCACAAAGAGAAACTGAGGCAATAATAATGCTGTTAGCAGAATCTAAACGCTGTTCCTGTTTTTGGTAAATACAGTTCTTTTCTTCTGTGTAACTTGTAAACTGAGTCAAAACCTACGCAAATTAGCCATACTAACCTCCCTACTTTCTTATCTACAGTGCTCTTATTCAGTTACTTCTCTCTGCATTTGAATAGCTAATATAACTGTATGTAGGTCCTGGTTGTTGTCGAGGACTGTTTATGAAACTCACCTGAGAGAGGAAGCGTCTTTGGCCTTTACTTTGCTCCCAAATAAATGACCTGTAGCTGAAAGATTGATAAAAGATGAAAAAGCCATTTTTAGTAAATTCTGAAACAAGGCTTCTATTGTATAAAGTGGAGAGATGACAAGCTGAGCATGCTGAAGTACAAGTTTTGCCTCAGAGTTGGCACACAGGAGGAAAAAGAACACTTCCATCCAGTCTTACTCAGATTAGAAAATTGGGGTGAGAGGTGGGGGTAATGTGGAGGTTTACCGGCAGGGCTGCGTTGATTAGAAAGGGGGTAGTGTTCCTAGTGAAGCGGAGCAGCCGTATTCAGTAACAGCACCACTTTCTTTAGCCAAAGCCAACATCTGCTGCCGACCGGCACAGCCGTCTCTACTTCCCTTTAAACTCATTGTCGGATTTCTCAAGGCCTTAAAATCCTGCTTGGAACCGGTTTGGACAGGGATGTAAAGATGAGAAAATGCTGTGAAAGTATAATTTTGTGTTACTAAATCCAAATCTTTTAGGGTGGGTCTGCTATTGATTTACTCTTTACGTGACAGAGAGGCAAAAACCACAGAAGCAAGACAGGAGCTGAAAACTACCTGTACCAGCAAAAGCTACCATTGCTATTTATAACTTTATGAATGGTTTTCTCCAGCTCAAGCTAAGAAATCCTTAAAGAAACTGGATTCTGTTTTATGGCTCCACTGTTAATTACGGGGTAGGAAAATGAAGTGTTGTTCAATTTATGATACTTCACAGCACTTTGCTCACATCCTCTGGAAGAAATTGTCAAATTAGGAGGGTAATCAACAGCCAGTGAACACAATTAAATCTCAGTCTGAGAAATTCCCATGTAGCAGATTTAAAGGTTGTTACCACATAACAAGTTTAATTGGTTAATCAATAACTAAAATAGTGAAATAAGTGTCTGAGAATGTGAAATTTAACTCCCACAGCAACAACTCAGAATGAGTGGTTTCTTAAAGCAGAGTGACCTTTTTTAACATGCCTGAAATGACCGCTTACTGGAAATAGACAGCTGCGGTTTACGAGGATATTAAGAAATTCCATTTTTATTTACATTTTTTAAAAACACGAGCCTAACGTAAGTTAAAACAAACAAATAACTTTAAAAATAACCTCCAGAAACCGAGCACGATGTTTATTCAGGGTCCGTGATATTCTATTACTGGTGCATTGTAAGGTTACTCATTCTGTAAATACTGTCATCAAACCATTTTGTGGCTTAGCCTTGCGTTTGTGGTGAAATTATTTTGGCAATATGACAATCCACAAAAGAAAGAGCAAATGTGGGAGGCGAGCAAGAATATATCTGTGGTATTGGCCTATCACAGTCTTTTTAGACTTCAGAGTCTGTCGGGTCTCTGGGGACGTGGCTCTGTTAATATTTGTGGATGTGATAGACGTGAGTGTTCGTATACGTGTTGTTTGCATTGTGGTCTTGGATGTGAGCAGAGTTGTTGTCAGCCTGGCGAGCTGCCGCAGTTACAGCTCTGAGCGGCAGAAAACAGATGAGTCTCATCTCATACGTGTGGCTGCCCAAAGACCAGGAAACTCTCTTTCCTCTAATTTTTTGCATACTTTTGAGGAAAAGCAGTAATATCACAATCATGATATGTAATGTATTCCCTCTAGAACAGCACATGAATAAACATGATCGTGTAAAACTTCAGGTCCCTTTTCCTCCCTCTTTCTCTGTTTGTTCTGTCATAAAGTCTAAAGCTCCGCTCTAAAGATGCCTTTCCTGCTTCAAGACAAACATGCCCATCAACCTCAGCTTTATACTCTTTTGGGGGTCGGGGTCATTCTTCCTTTTGCACCCCACGACCTCCATCCCCACAAACCTCAATATCAACACTTGCAAGGTGTGATGTTTTACATCTCACTATGTTGACCAACTCCTCGCTTCAGTATATCAGTTTATTTTTGTCTGCTAGCCACATTTGACGTTGGTGACCATGAAGTATTCATTATATTCAAGTTTTAAAGCAAAAGAAATATTAACCACCAGCCTTATTTTTCAAATTTGATTCCCTGTAAAATCGCCCTGTTTCCCAGAATTGCATTGTTGCCATTTTTGCCAATGAAGGACCTCAAGAAGGAGTGCAATGTTCAGTGGAAACTGTGCAGTGTTTCGCAAGGAGACGGCCCTGAAGGGAACAGCATCAATCACTTTGTGCTTTTAGCTCTGCTATGAAATGAAGCCTGATCCTAGCTTCAAGAGCAGCTCAAAAACACTTGTGATTCACAGTGACAGGCAAATACCCAATGTATGTTAGATTAATTATTTTCTACTTTTTATAGTCTGATTTTTAGCTGTTCTCTACAGCTATTCCACTGTTCCCAGTCAAAGTGAACCTGTATCATGATGGTGATCTACAGTGCAGATACTGTGGAGAAATACCTCCAGGAGTTGTGGGTGAGGCTGTGCAGTCCTGCTGCTTTCTGTTGACCCACTGGATGATTTGTAAAGTGCTTCTATGACGCCCGGCTGGAGATGTTATCAGAGTCAGAGAAGTCTGTTCTGTCTCTCTCGTAGAGTCTGCAGTGCGCAGAAACAGCAGGAAAAATAAGAGTGTTTGTGAGTGCAGTACAGAGTAGAGTGGAGAACTGTGTCTGTAGGGCCCCACAGCCACCCTCAGACTCAAATCTCCCCCACACATGGTGTTTTTTTTTTTCTGTAGACCCTCTGTCAACTGTGTTTTAACCAGGTCAGATGGGGAGATATTGCTCTTGCTTTCTAAGGTTTTCTGAAGTTTATAGGGTGGCATATTGAAATGATGATCATGACGGAGCACAAATGAAGAGGAGAGTCTATGATGCAATTATTTTGAGTACTAAGTATGTTTTTAAAGCTATTTTTTTTTACAGTCAAAGACCAACAAAGCTACATTAATATCTAGAATAATGCAGCACAATGTCCAAATTCAGCAGAAGTATCACTAATGTGAGATGTAAACTCTCCATTAACACCTGGATGTAGTAGAAATACTGTATTTTCTTTGGCAGTGGGGTCAGTAGGGGCTGATATTATTTCAGTGAGGCAGCAAGGCAACTGGGCGGGGTTAACAGGAACACTTGGAAAAGTGGAATGCTTTCAAAGGTGGCAGAAAGTGTTTGGAGATTCAGCGAGGCTGGAGGTGTAGCTTTTCTTAGTTTTAGGTTGCTTAACTGTCATTCAAGTGTACAAGGGGTTACTTGCAACACCTTATGAGGGGATTTTTTTTAACCCTGAGTCTCACTGCATTGTTATTTAGCGCCAGCTTACTAAATACAAGCAAGCTTAAGTAATTTAAAGCGTCACAGGAACCATGGCAACGACAGCTCTCACCGGTTTCTCCATGATGAGCCTGCTGAGCCTCGGGTACCTGACCTGGGATCTGATGAGCCCTAACCAGGTGGAAAACGATCCAGAAAAACCTTTTATTGGCAGATTTCCTGTCCCTCAACCCCCTCATATTATTTTCATTATGACAGATGACCAGGGGTTCAATGACATTGGCTATCATAGCTCAGACATCAGGACACCGGTGCTGGATAAACTGGCTGCGGATGGCGTGAAGCTGGAGAATTATTACATCCAGCCCATCTGCACCCCATCCAGAAGTCAATTCATCACTGGCAGGTAAAGTGTCCTGTGACTGGACTGCTCCTTATTTAAAACGAATGCTTTGTATTCCTAGAATTAGACCATACTGATGTTTAACATAGATGTAACTGCTGCCTGATGAATTAAACTACTGGATTTTAAAGCAGCTTCCTGTTTTGTGAGCTAAATTATTTGAATGCATGGGGACAGTGGAACCAAGACCACACTTCTAGAGATAATGGCAAATCTAGAAAGTGTACAGCTTTTATGTTTCAAAGCTATCAATCAGGTCCAAACATGTGATTTCCGACTATATATTTCCAATTAAAGAAAAAGTATGTAAAGGATGTGCTTGCTATTACACAGCCTTCTGTCTGTGTTTTGACTGGCATACAAATATAAACGGACACAAATCTGGAGTGTATCTTCATGCCAATCACCATAACCTGTTTGAGAAAAACAGGGCAGTCTCCTTCTCCCTGTTCTATTTTTCTAAACCTCTTTACAACCCCTCTTATTCACATTTCTGTTTAACCTGTTGGATGTGATTGGATGATATGGATTAAGGCTGTCTTGATATCAGATTTCCCTCCTTTATTATTGCGCCCAAAAGATATGCAACCTCAAAAACGAATCTTATCCCTAAATGCAAACAATATATTTTTCCTTCTAAATATTTTCTTAATCTTAAATTCTGCAGGTACCAAATCCACACTGGTCTTCAGCACTCCATCATCCGACCTCGCCAGCCTAACTGCCTGCCTTTTGACCAGGTCACGCTCCCTCAGAGGCTACAGGAACTCGGCTACTCCACCCACATGGTAGGGAAGTGGCACTTGGGGTTCTATAAGAAGGAGTGCTTACCCACTCGCCGTGGCTTCGACACATACTTTGGATCCTTAACGGGGAGTGTTAACTACTACACCTATGATGGCTGTGATGGCTCTGGGCTGTGTGGCTTTGATCTCCATGAGGGGGAGTCAGTTGCCTGGGGTCAGAGTGGAAAATACTCCACGCATCTGTACACAAGGAGAGTACGCAAGATCCTGGCAACCCATGATCCTCAATCCCAACCGCTGTTCATCTTCCTCTCCTTCCAAGCTGTTCACACACCCTTACAATATCCAGATGAGTACATCTACCCCTACCTTGGGCTGGAAAATGTGGCACGCAGGAAGTATGCTGCTATGGTGTCAGCTGTAGATGAAGCGGTTCGTAATATAACATACGCTCTCCGCAAGTATGGATACTATCAGAACAGTGTCATCATTTTCTCTACAGACAATGGAGGTCAGCCCTTGTCTGGTGGAAGTAACTGGCCTCTTAGAGGACGTAAAGGAACCTACTGGGAAGGTGGCATCCGGGGTCTGGGATTCGTCCACAGCCCTCTGTTAAGGAAAAAGAGGAGGGTGAGCAAATCACTGGTGCACATTACTGATTGGTATCCCACATTAGTGGGATTAGCAGGTGGTGATGAGTCCCTCACTGAGGGGGTTGATGGGTATAATGTGTGGGAGGCCATCAGTGAAGGAAAAGAATCACCTAGGCTGGAAATCCTGCACAACATCGACCCTCTGTATAACCATGCACGCACTGGCTCCCTGCAGAAAGGATATGGCATTTGGAATACAGCCATTCAGGCCTCCATACGAGCTGGAGATTGGAAACTTCTGACAGGAGACCCTGGTTATGGAGACTGGATTCCACCACAAATACTTCCAGGTTTCCCCAGTAGCTGGTGGAAGCAGGAGCGTCACACACGTCCTCGAAAAACAGTGTGGCTTTTTAACATCTCCGGGGACCCCTATGAACGTTATGACCTTTCTGAGCAGAGACCAGATGTTGTGAAGCAGCTGCTTGCCAGACTGGTGTACTACAATCGCACTGCGGTGCCTGTGAGGTACCCATCAGAGGATCCGCGGGCTGACCCCTATCTGAATGGAGGTGCCTGGGTCCCTTGGGTAGGAGATGAGGAGGAGGACAACTGGGGCAGTTTTTTCCAGAAAAAAAGCATGGATTGGAAGAAGAAGCTCAAGCTGTCCAAAAGCAGGTCATTTTTCGGGAAACTAAAAACTCGGATCATGTCTAACATAGTATAGGAGAACACAACCAAAAGAAAATCACTGGTTTAATGAAGAGGTGCTACTTTAGTTGAGAGAACATCTGAAGATGTGTTCTCACTCATGGGCCAGGTTTCTGCAAGATCGAGCTGTAGCTTCAGGTGCATGTTTGATTTCTGTAAGAATAACCGATTGGTGATGTTTTCATTATTAATTTGTTTGTATCTCAATTATAAGTGTTTGTTTTGCAAAAGTGAACATTATAAGCTTCAAAAACACATGAGCGAATTCCATTTTACAGGTGCAACTGTGCAAGCTAGTGTGTTTACTGTTGCACAGGTAAGGGTTGTTTTAAAAACTCAAAATCTGTGTACTTGACAAGAATGACAAGGTGGAATCATCAGAAGCTTTCTGGCTTTGATTAATGTAAATGATGACTACCTCTGTGGCAATGTGACATTAATTGTAGACATTATTTCCTTCATTAAATTAGCCTCTGGATTATTGTATTTACATATTTTCTACCTGAAGAATATTCTGTTTCTGTACACATCAGATTATTTTTGTGCTGTTCTGTACTTTTTATAGCAGCTACCTGTTCCACTGAATATTAGAAGAGGGCTTCCTTCTTCATTTGTCACAGCTATTCATGATGAGCTTGAACGATTGCAAGGACTTTAGCAAAAATCAGTACAAAGCAACATAGCAATATGTTTTAAAAAACAGGCTTGTTTGCCTCATTGTGCCATAATAAAAACTGATGAGATGCCCAGCCGGGCACATATATGCTGGTGGACATGCATGTACAGACATAGCTGTTTCTTCTATGTTTAGAGCAGGGTAGGAGGAAGCATGCAAAACAAAAGTCAAAGTAGCTTCAGTGTGTTTAAAAGCCCCGTACTATTTGCACAGGTTCTCTGCACCCCTATAAGAGTGGTAGCTTCCATCTCCTCTGTAATACAGGAACTACCCATGTAGGTTCTTTTTTTTCACACAGATGAGTTTTCTCAGTTCCAGTTGAGTGATTATATGTGTGTTACTGCCTTAGCCTGTCCTGTTGTGTGCGTCCATTAAAATGTAAGTAAGCAATGTACATTCTTCTTTTCTAATGATGATTTTTATTCTTCTTATTCTGTTCTCCATCACTCCTCTTGCTTACTAACCTTAATTAAGAGTAAGTGAAGAATTGTAAAGCTTGCTTCCACCTGTGCAGAGCTGCAATGTTTAATGTTACTATGTTCATAGTGACTATTTTATATTTACTTTTTAAAGTTTATTGTGCTATTACAAACTTATTCACATATAAATCTGCATCATTTGAATTTGTTTTCTTTACCCAAATACTTGTGAGTCATGTAGCATGAATTTTCATATTGAATTCAGCCTCCTTTGTTGGATAAGAGGATTCTGTGTTTTAATATTTTCTGGAGAACATTGCCTCACAGTTTCATATTGTGGCAAAGATTTGCATCCTTTTCGTGTGGTGCTTTTAACCAGGTTGTCTGCATTTTATTTGTTCTATATCTTTCATTTCTCTTCCTTTTTGGAAAGCAAACTTATGCAAACCTACAAACAGAAAAAGACATCTCTCCTGCACACCCTGTAAAGACTGTTAAACAATAAAGTTCTCCTCACAGAAGCTTCTGGACTATCGGTGACTTAATTTGTCACTTTAGTTTTGGTTTGCTCTTTCTCACACTATCTGTGGTAACCAGCGTACCATGTGTGGCTGACTGTTCTGAAAGTGTGACTGCAGTTCCCAGTGTTGTTTAGATTCAAGTTTTCACATGCAATTACAACAGAGAGGAGAACATATTTGTTCATATGTGGTAAATATTTCTTAAGATCAGTTCAGTACAGCAGCCTGTCTCAGTTCTCTTTGTGTTGGCAAGGAAAGTGAATCACTTTATTTCCTGCCCCTGTGAAAATACCCTGCCTATATCGTCTCCCATTTACTGTTTCCTGTCAGTTAGGGCTGAGGTTCACAGCAGATTTACACCCGGATGTGTCCAAAATTTTCTAGATTCATTTTAAAACATTAAAACCACAGCGTGGGTGAATAAAAAGCATGGAGCAGTTTCTTATTCTTGTGCTAATGGCAGCGGGAACTCATGGTAAGATCATCCTCACAAGATGCCAAACATTTACATTTGTAGTGTGAATTATTTCCACTCATGTTCCTTTGAATGCATCTTTTCCAGCTCTGGTTCCAGTTGATGAGACTACTTGTGACCTCAGGACGAGCACATGTCCATGCTCTCCTCTTCTTGAAGAAACTGTATATATCCAAGTGATGACTGATGCTAATGGCTGTCAACTGCAGTGTTTGAAGGTGCTTCCCACTGAGACAAAAACTGTGTTCAATATCAAGAAAGGAAAAACAACAATAGACAAGGAATTTAACAACAGACTAACATTTCTAATCAACAACGGGACAATCAAGATCACAAACGTGAGGAGGAGTGACTCAGGTCAATACAGCATTGAGGTCTTTAATTCAGATGGAGTCCAAGAGAAAAACATTAATTTCACCCTGGATGTTAAAGACAATGGAAACTTTGAAGGCAAGGCACTCTGGAACCTTGAAGGTAACTTACTCATGATTTTATATTTTTAATATTATTATACAGTTAATCAGAAATGTAAGCATGTGGGAGTAGAACTATTAAACACAGTACACATCACTTGTGCAACTAATGATAGAAGATGAAACAGAGAAAATGCAGAGACATGAAAATGTATCATGTTTAATGTTTTCGATTTCTTGAGGAGAATGAACAGAATATTTTTTGATACAACATCTTTGTATCTGTTGGTATTGTCAGTTATTTTAGCCACACGAGGGCAGCTATTCATACCACAATTTAGTTATCTTTTTATTTCTCAGTAACTACCACCTAAACTTAAAAGGCACACTAAAACTTTCCACTTGGTCACTGATTATTATTAGCTGCACTATATGAGCACATTAAGCTGTGAAATGGATGTGTTGTAGTAGGTGTGGTTTTATGACAGGAAACAGGTGGTTCAACAGAAGTTGTCAGTGTGGTTTTTCTTCAGTGTCTAACACTATACCTCTGGTGTGGTTTAGTGGGAGTTAGCAAATAATCACAGTCAGAGCAATAAACTTTATCTACATAACACTTTTCTTAACTAAGTGTTTCACAGAACAAATGAAAAGGAATAAAAGATAAGAACAAATGTGAATCTGGAACTGTCAAGAAGTAAAGATCTTGGAAGAAACATAACCTCGGGTTCTTGATACATGTATCAAGATCAATTAATGAAGTATTCAGCCATGATCCAAACTGCATAATGGTAGCTAAGAAAAATGTCTAGGATTCATTATGTTTTTATATCTGTAATCTGATACCTCAGCCTCATAACAAACTGACTTGTTTCATGTTGGGATCTTCTATGTTGCAAATACAGTGACATTTACGTTGAACA
>NW_005187402.1:11527520-11544990 GCF_000239375.1 Pundamilia nyererei | reverse complement strand
GACATGTTTCACTTCCTTCAAACTGTAGTAACTGTTTACAATGAAAATCACTCCTTGTACGGTGAAACTTAACATGCAATCTCAGAACACGGAACTGCAGAAAATATGTCAAAAATCTGAAGTGCTGAGATTCCAGTTTTTTGATTGCTGCAACACTTCATGTCAGCACAGTGGCCTTTAAATAAAGTAAATAAAAGAATGAAGAGAAAATTTTTCAAATTTCAACTAATATTTTTAAAATTACATGTGATGTCTTTTTGAGTTCATCCATTCACTTATCTACAACTGATTGCTAACAGGAAAGTAGACAGGAAAAAACAAGCTGCAGATGGGTTTAAGGTGATGAGTGGTTTAAGGTGTGTCCTTCGCACTTCTTTGAAACATGCAACAGATACTGTATCAAGTATAATCACTGCATATATTTTGAGGTCATGCTTTGTGTTGTGTTATTTGGCTTAGAGAATGACTATTCTATGCTATCAAAAACAAAATGTCTTATAAATACAACTGTCATGTAACTGTGTGAAGCAGCCAGAGTTGAGAACCCAAATGTAGACTCACAGGCAAAACTAAACTGAAATGTAGCTTTTTTGCTGAATTACCAAATATGCTAACCAAGGAACTCATAAGGAAACTAAACTGAGATATATTAAGCAGATGGCACGCACACAGACGTGGAGGATAAGAGAAATCACGACAAGAAACAGAAGGAAATGCAGACAATTTATACAAAGGAAATAAGTGCAGAGGGGAAACACCTGGGAAACAGGGCTGGACATGATCTAACTGGCGAGACAGCAAACAACTGAACGTGATGGACACAGGACACGTGACTATCAAAACAAAACAGGAAGACATGAGAAACCCACACTGAGACCCAGACTGACTAAAAACAGGGAGCAGAGGGAGGAGACAGAGACAAGACTAAGGAAACAGATAAATACAAAGGGCACGACTAACTCTCAGAGGAGACACAGGAACGAGTCAAAGGTACAAAAGGAACCTAAAAAAAAGAAACTAGAAATACAAATAAACTCAATAAAGGAACTAAACTGTACAAAACGAACTTAAATCGTCTTCCTCATGCAAGGAAAGACTCATGAAACTAGAATAAACTCAAATCGCTGGGCCAACGACTCAGGATCATGACAACAAACTCACTATAATTATTACTTGCAGCTGAATTTGAATTAATTATGACGTCAAGTGAAAGCTTTCTGTGGTTCAACTTTAACTGGTGCCAGTGGATAACAAATGTCAGCGAACATTTCAAATACAGTGCACAACTAACAATAAAAATTCAGTAATACCTTATTACGTAATACGATTATGACTGATTCGGTATACATATGGGTAGGTGTGAGGTTTCCCTCTATTGGTTTTTAAAGGCGTTGCGTTTAAAATTGTACTTGTATAACCCTCCACCTACCAAAAAGTAGAAAAACAAAACCAAAAACCGAGCAGGAAAAGGTCAGCTTTTTTTTTAAAAACTTAACCACAACACACTTTCCACCAGCTGCTGTTTAAATTGTGTCACAGCAAAGAGCCTGTACTTTTCAGCTCTGCTTGTATGAATTGATACATTTGATATAGTGGACCTTAAAATAATAATTTATGTCTTGAGCAATGCTTTGGCATCCGAGCGCTGCTCTAAATCGGTTCCATATCTGACAAACTGGTCCTCTTCTATAAGGCCCTGAGGCTGAAACTTGGCTTTCACATAATGATGTCACTCTTAAAGCTGAAATCCTGGTTTTTAATGCCATTAACCATCAGCTTAGCCCCCCCAAAAGAACCTCGGTAAAATATTTAATTTCTCTCAAAAATTCGACTTGGAGATTCAACTTTTCATCAAAGCTCACTTCTTTAGAACATTATCAACATTTGTATCACATCCTGGATTACAGTTCTTATTTACTGTTGTGTATCTCCATTTTCCTAATTAGATTTCAAATAAACAATAAGTAAGACTAGAGACCTCGACTATGATAAGAAAATATAAAGAAAATCCTAACCTGAAGAATACAAACTAAGAATTCTAAATCCTGGGTCCAATACTGTCCAATGTCCAGTTCTTGTTAATTCAAAGATGAAGCAAAGAGACAACTGCTTTTTTCAGTTTCAGAGAAAGATGTAATGTGTATGTCTGCTTCCACTAAGGAAGCAGACAATCTGGCAGATTTGCTCAAGCTCAAGTGGGACCTTAAATGCAGGTTGTAAATGAGGCTGATGAGAAACAGGTGGTCAGGCTGAGGCGTGGAGAGGAGCCTCTGCTCAGCTTCTCCGGGACTCAGGGAGTGTTAAAGACTCCAAACAACAACAACAACCCTGTGCAGAAATATGACTTCAGGCTGGGTTGAAGATTTAAGGTGGTTATACAACTTAAATGTATGCACTGATGTTAGAATGTTGCAATCTCTATTTTGCTTTTTATGCTGCCTTTATTTCCAGTTTTTCCAGCAAATATTAAAGAATTTAGAAGTGCTTTTCACACACTTCTGTAGGTCCAAAAAATAAAATGTGATGAATATAAATATTTTATTCATGCCAATATTTTAGAAGCATCTTATTGGAAACTTAAAAAATACAAAAAACAAAACCATTCGAACAAAACTAAGGGAAGTAGGTGAAGGCCACTTCACTTTTTTAACTATCAAGTTAAAACTGGTCCTTATTTTTACACTAGTTTTGTGTTTGCTGCTGCCATGAATACAAACAGTGATGATTTAAAGCCTTCAACTAAATTAAGATAAGATAAGATAAGATAACCTTTATTATTTGTTTTGTTACAGCACAAAGTGGACAGTGCACAGTTAGATAGCAAAAATTTGAAAAACACTGGAATAGGATAAGAATAAGAAAAAGATACTGTACACAAATGTACACAATAGAATAGAATAAAATAAAATATTATACTGTATACAATAGAATAAAATAGAATACAAATACTATATACAACTGAGTAGAAAATAACAACGTTGTTAGAAAAAGAGTTCTGCACTTAGTGTTGTTGCACATTTGTGGATGCGTGTGTTTGGTCAGTTGCGAAGTTTTGTGAGAGCCTGACAGCAGAGGGGAGGAAAGACCTTCGAAATCTCTCCGTCCCACACCGTGGGTGCCAAAGCCTGCCACTGAAGGAGCTGCTCAGTGCTGTCAGAGACTCCTGCATAGGGTTGCAGATGCTGTTCAACAGTGATGACAGCTTAGCCACCATTCTCCTGTCATTCACCACCTCCTCTGGGTGCAGAGGGCATCCAAGAACAGAGCTGACCCTCCGGATCAGCTGTTCAGTCTCTTCCTGTCCTCAGCAGAGATGCTGCTGCCCCAGCAGACCACACCAAAAAAGATGGCCAAGGCCACCACAGAGTCATAGAAGGTCTGCAGGAGTGGGCCCTTCACTCCAAAAGACCTGAGTCTCCGCAGCAGGTACAGCCTGCTCTGCTCTTTCCTGTAGAGGGCGTCTGAATTATGAGTCCAGTCCAGTTTATTGTTCAGGTAAACACCAAGGTAGCTGTCCACAGCCTCAATATCCATAACTTGACTGTTTAATGGTTGCAGTGGAGGATGTTTGTGTGTGCTGAAGTCTACCACCAGCTCCTTGGTTTTAAATGCAAGAGCTTGAATTTATATATTTCCTTTTTTTTTTTTTAAATCAAAAACCTTTCAGGTAATTCTCCTTGTATGCGTTGTCACATGCTCTGGCGTTTTGATCACGCACTGTTTTGTTAATGAAAGCTGAGACGTGAACAAGATTCATCATCAGTATAAAGAGATGTAAAGTTTCCCTCTACTGGTTTACGGAGGTATTACTGTTGCTTGTACATAAATGAAATTGTGTCTAAAAAGGACATGCACATATTTGAATACAATAATGCTTGCAGGAGCAAACACAACAACAAACCAAAGTATCTTTGTGAACTCAGAATTTGCCCACTAAAACTACTTAAATAGGAGCAGGCTGATTTGTGAAGGCTGAGAAGTTGCCCTGCCACCTTGAATCCAGTGGCTGAGATGGATATTGCCTAATCACCTTTATGCATGTGCAGGCAAATTTTAATTAGTGTCTGCACCTTCAAACATAACATATGAAGGATTATACCTTTATGTTTTATCATCTGAGAATGGGTCCCTTTCACTAAAGAAGTGAAAACATGACTGACTTATTGTCAGCATTAGATGTGCCATCCTCCAAACTCAGGACAGCTGACATTAAGTCAGCTAAACAATAACCTCTGGTTATAAGCCAACATTTTGACACCTGATTTCTCACATCGTATGAAAGTCTATTTGCTAAGTGTCAATGTTAGATCGATTTCAAGGAAAGTTTCCCTAACACTGGCTAACAGCACTTAACAGAGGCTAACAACTAACTGTAGCAAAAACAGCAGCAGTGTTGGGTGAAGTAACTGAACCAGAGGAAATCAAATGAGAGGAGGCTCATATGAGAAATTTAGCTTAGCTTCAGAAAAGTGTGAAACAGCAGCACTGTCTGAATGTACTTCATCACCCTGTATGTCCACTTCTGCAATTAAGAAGATATGAATCTACTTCCTTTCCCACTTTGAAGCTCTGAATGACAAAGCATCAAATCATCAGTTTCACAAACAAAACCTCCTGAACAGTTTTTAAACTGATACATGGCTTAAAACTGTGATGAGTCTCAAAATAATGGCAGTACATTTCAGTCTTTGAAATGTCACATACAAATGAGTCAGAACAAGAGAGCTGACACATAGTTAACATGTGATGCACCCAGATCCCAAACTAATGACAGAATATTATCATTGTTATTATCATTCTCTTTATGGAAAACATTACAAGCAATTGTCAAGGAGGTAATACAACACAGGTTTGTATGGTACTTTTTATACATATACAAAAATATTTTCTTGCTAAAGGTTTCTTGATCTTTTCATCAGATTTCAGCTAAATTTGTTAGCTAACTTGCTAGCTTTAACATAACAATGAAAAACAAAATAGCTCTGTGCAAAGGTAAAAAAATCCATCCAAGTCTGGGAAGTCTAGTCTAGTCTACTCCAGTCTGTGTGCTTTCCTGTCTGCAATGGAAAATATGTTATGATGTTATCTTGCTTCTCTGCAGAGAAGACCAGGAAGTAATGTATGCTGATGTTAGGTTCATGAACCCGGTAGATGAAGCAGGAGAAGAAGTGTTACATAACCAAGCCAAGTTTTCACAGTTATCTCATTACACCAAACTGACATGATGATGACCGAATCATAACTATTTCTAATGCCAAGAGTATGCAAAGCAGTAATTGTTTACTACATAATTCCATATGTGTTCATTGATAGTTTTGATGCCTTCAGTGAGAATCTACAATGCAAATAGTCACGAAAATAAAGAAATAGCGTTAAATGAGAAACTCTAGTACTCTATCATGTCATAAATAATATTAGGATATTCTAGTTTTGAGCACGGCCAAATGTTGAACATACTGTCAGCCCTTTTCTACTGAGTGTTAACTAAAAGCCAGTATAACACACACAATCAAATTCTATTAATCCAGCATCATGTTTCTTTATGTCATAAATGGCCAGTGTTGGGTGACGGCTAACCCTAAAAAAGCAAAGAAGAGGAAGATGGCGTGAGCAATTAAAGTTAGCCTCAGAACATGAACATTACAAACAAAAAGGATGACGTACTCACAAGCAGTGTTGGCAAAGTTACTTGAAAAAAGTAATCAGTAACTAATTACTGATTAGTAATTTGTTTGTAATGTAATGTTACTTCACTGATAACTTATTTTCAAAAGTAATTAATTACTTGGTTACTTTTTAAAAACACGATTTAAAACCTGAATAAGTAATAAAGCGATAGATCTTTCAGCCCAATTCTACTTTTTCTGCATTATCCATCATACAAAATGTAATCAAATGGAAAAGTCTCTTTTTAAAACTTGTTTTATTAGTTTTAATCTTTTAACTTTATGCATCAAGCAAAAATTCAATTATATTCAACATTCTCTGACTGGAAGAAATTTGTTTTTTGTTGAGGATAAGTTAAACCTAATTACTCCTGTAAGAAGATTCGCAAGCTGTGGAATAAATTTTTGTTATATCTTTTCACATCGGAGTCCTGTGGAAGCTTTTCTCTTTCCTCTTCAAACTAACGTACACGAGTGGAACACGGGAAAACTGGTCTCACTGCTATACAATATGTATCTGTATATAATAGTGTGTTACCAAGCTTCATAAAAGAAACTCTTATTTTTTTAGTAATTATTAATTATATTATATATTTGCATATATAGTCATCTGTAAATACTAGTGCTGTCAGCATTAATCTCGTTAAAATGACTTTAACACCATAACCGCATTAACACGGCAAATCTCTGTTAGCGAGTTATCGTGGATCGCCCCGTGCGTGGGGCTGCACTGCGTAAACTTAATGTGATGGCAGACAGGATGGAGCTCAGTGTTATGGAGCTTTGGGAGGAACTGTGAAAATCCAGCTGATGGACAGCACCTCAGAAATACATCGATACCAATTGTTAAAGAATTCATTAAAAATACTAGATGTAATATCAAAGAACAGAGATGTCTAATTTTTCCAGGAAATGGAACATTTAGGCTCAGTGACCTGAGCAGGAATGAAAAACCTTTAATTCAGATGGAAAAACATCAGGTGAGTGGACTTTACAGTTGTTTATTCAAAGTAATTTCTTTGCTGATGGGAAATAATGACATTGATAGATACATTTCACGTTAGTTTGGTAATCTATACAATATATTTGCAATGACCTTTCATTCTTTCATTTATTATTCATACCTTTTGTCAACAAATATATTTTGTTGATATATTTTTCTTCCACTCTGAAGTTTACCATGTTGCGTTTTGTTCTGCTTAGTGCTGACAATTTTGTTGTACTATTGTACTAAGTATGACTGTGCAATGACAGTAAAGAGCTGTTTCCCTCTCCCTCATTTTCTCTCTTCTTCACTGGTCTGCATTTCTGTCATATAACACGACATAAATTCACCAAGTCATAGAATTGTGTTTGTGTTTAATTGCAAATACTGTGAATGTTTTTGAACTGCAGATGAAACTTAAACAAGTTCAGTCTCTTTTTTTTCCAGTCTCCCTAGATTACATTGACCCTGATGACTGAGGACCTAAAGACCCAAATCTACAGTATAATACGCACAGAGTATTATACTGTAGATTTGAGCACTGTCAAATGCTGAATATCTTGTCCGCTTATTTGTTCTTACAGTAACTTAGATTCCAGGTGGTAGGAAGATACAGCCTAGAGAAAACTTTGATTTCCAGTAGGAATTCCATTAAGCAGTGCTTATGCGTCACAGTAGATATTTATTTTACATAGCAATGCTATTCAGGTTTTTTTGTCAACAAAGAAAAATCCTGCACCTACAAGAGAAGAGGATGGTCAGATTATCTCTGTAGGAAAAGAGTTAGGCATGTATTTCTCATTGCCTAGCAACACTCCCATTGCCATGGCAACCACCTCTTGTCCTCCGGTCAGGCTTGTAGAGTTAAAGAAGGGGAGAAGAGAGCATTACATAACAGCAGGTCCTGATTGCATTTCCATCCTCTTCAATGCACATACCACACTCCAGAAATGACAAACTATTATTCTTTGTGTCTTCCCTGGTGGACTTTTCTATCCACTGAGCTTGTCACGGCGGTGGACGGACTCAGGCGCAGACTGAGGTAGCACAGCTCAACGACACTTTATTAATCACACTGGTGCACTATATACACGTGAAGGGGGGGGAAACACCAGGGTCCCGGGGATCAGTAGGCTGGGGAGACACACTTCTTCGCACTCGCTCTGCTCCTCGTCCAAACAGTCTCCACACAAGCAGCTCAGCTCATTCTCCTACTCACGGGGTCCAGGGGTCACAAAAGGGCTGATCCAGTCAAACCTGTTACACAGACGAGGGTAAGTCGAAGGCAAAACACGGGAACAGTAGAATCGCAAGGAAGCCAGGCAATACTAACGAGAGTTATTCAATATTCCAGCGACGAATAGCTCAGAGCCCCAGCCTTAAGAGCCAGAGAATTGCAATTCGCTCGAGATCAGCTGCAGGTGCGTGGGCCAAGGGCAGGAGCCCAATC
Organism: Pundamilia nyererei; assembly: GCF_000239375.1. Lineage (NCBI taxonomy): Eukaryota > Metazoa > Chordata > Actinopteri > Cichliformes > Cichlidae > Pundamilia > Pundamilia nyererei. The sequence goes on along the minus strand of NW_005187402.1, from coordinate 11,536,889 downwards.
AGAGCTCCGCCCAGGCAGACAGGTAGGAGACAGAGCGAGAGAAAAACAACAAACACTTGTGGCCACACTGGGCTGGCCGGGGAGGCACAGGGACCATGACAGTGCTGATGTGAAGGTAAGTTAAGGTTAAAGGTTTCTACTTCTTTGACCCAGGTGTCATCCACTTATCTTTACCAGTGGCAAGGTGTTGTCCCTACGAAAGATTCAAAAGCTCTTACTTTCCATTTCTTCTATGTAAGGTTTGGCTACGGTGGGTGACACTGGAGAGCCCATGGCACATTTATGTTTGTATCTGCATTAACCTTCATTGTATTTAGAATATGTGGTGAAGAGGCAGAGGCCTAACAGTGTGCAGGTCTGATCAGGGGTGAAGCTGGTTCTGTTTTCTAAGGATCTGTCTTGCTGTATTGATTTTCTGAAAGTCTCCACTCTCTCAGTTGTAGGTATGCGAGTGAAGTGTCAAAACACACTGGTCCATCGGGCTATTGTCTCCCCAGAAACACTTCCCTTGTGCTTTTGGAAATCTGTTTTTTCCTTTTTCTGCTTTGTTTTTTCCCTATTTCTGTTGTTGTTGTTGTTTTTTCCCTATTTCTGTTGTTGTTGTTTTTCCCTATTTCTGTTCCCTCCCTATTTCTGTTGTCGTTTTTCATATTTCTGTTGTGCTTTGTGTGCTTTTGCTGCATTTTTCTTATTGCTGGTGTTTTCTTAAGCTGCAGTCAGTTTGGCCTCTCGCTGCCACCATAAGTTATAGGTGTTTTGTTGTGATTTGGTGATATGTCAATACAATGGAAGGGAATTTATTTCAGCATTTTTTTTAAAAGCAGTCGCAGAGCAGATGATTTTGTAATTTAGTGAATGTTTGGAATGACGAAACGATAAGAAAAAAGACTGAGAATATGAACAGTAACAGATAGGATGCAGCAGGAGTGAGTTTGAGAACAAATTGGAATGGATTGGAAAATATTCTGATTTGCAGGAACGTCTCCACACACATCTCACTGGTCAGAGACTGCAAAAGGAGAGTGTTTCGGAGCATGGGTCAAGGTGTAATTATGTCAGTGCATGAGAAAAAACATCCTAACAGAAAGCTGAGCATTAAAATCAATCAAGTAGCGGTCCCCAACCTTTTTCGCGCCACAGACCAATTTAATGTCAGACAATATTTTCACGGACCGGCCTTTAAGATGTTGTGAATAAATACAACACAATAAAATGATACAATCAAGACAAAAACTGTGTTATTTTGTAAATATAATAAGAAACGCAAATTCACTGTGTAATTGTGTAACTTTATTAGCAGCGTCCTCCTGAAAATGCGCCAACAACATTGGGAGTAACATCCTCCTTTCTGCCCCTTAATGCTCTCTGGTTGTTATGGTAACGTAAATATTTCTTTCAAAATTAGACACACAACTACAAAGACCCAGAGAAACCTAGTTAATGATAAAAACCCAGAAAACCATACATTTCACACCCGAGCCTCAACTCTCGCAGCCTGGTACCAAACGACTCACTGACTGGTACCAGTCCGTCGCCTGGGGGTTGGGAACCGCTGATTCAGAGTATTTAGAAAGAAGTTTCCTTCAACTCTGACTGCTGAACTGTTGAACTAGGTCCTAAAAAACATGATATGCCATTAAACAGCAGCTACACAATCATTCAAAAGGTTTGGAGGACATAAAGAACAGGGCCTTTGTAAACACCCAAATCATGATCCTGGAAACCTGAAGCTGAAAAATCCATTACACATGTGTTTGAGTCTGTTGTTGAAACCTCATCGAACTCACTGGTGAGGAAAACTGTTCTATGACATCATCACTGCTACAGCAGCATACAGGAAGACAGACCTGTGACAGCTTTCCTGTGAATCTGATGCAGGAGCTAGAGCGTGTCTACAGAGCTAAAGCACCAGCTGAAGAAGAAGCTGTTATGGTGTCATGTGGCATTGTAGGCTATGCTAGCTTTGTGTCAGTAATTTTGCCGGAAGAGGAAACTGAACCTTTGTCAGAAGCAGCATTCAACATGTTGCTTGAATGTTCACACAGCAGCAGTCTGTCTCTGAGCTGTACAGCTCTTAACCTGCTACTCTTCTTCAGATGATGCACAATGCTGTGATTGTGTTGCCTCATTAAGAGAACTTGTGCTGGATTATCGTGCCATGAAAAGAGGGGAAAAAAAAACAGATGCTGGTTTGAAAGTTGAAAGTCAAAAGCATGTTACCTCACGTCGAGTGCCAGCAGTACAAGTTCAACATTAAATCTGAATATTGAACATGGATGGATAATTGATATGGATCTTTTTGTGCCTTTTATTGAGTTGTAAATTCTGTTTCACTGTAACATTTACCTTTTGGATGACAGCACAAAGACAGAGAGGAGGAGAGAGGGAGAGAAAGGGAGACAGCAGAAGCGACAAGATGGAGAAAAAAAAGAAATTTGATAGAGTGGTTACATGGCACCATAGTTGTAACATCTGGTGGAGAGTCCCAGATTTTAAGCACTATGGATGTGTCCCCAAGAAAGATGGTTTAAAAGAGGAGGGAAAGAAGCCATCTATGTCCACTGTGAATGACCATCTTTGAACAGAGGCGGTGGTTTACGACACCAACTGTCTGCCATCTATAATCCAGTTTTGAGATCCCTTCCCAGACACCTTAATTCCCACTCACATTCTGGGCCATTTGACCTCAATAAATCACATCATAGGATTGGACTGGTTTCACAATGGGTTCACCCGAAACTTTGGCTGATTGTGAATCACAGCCGTTTTCCCTCCTTGGTTTGTGTGATTAGGCAGAGGATCAATGACCATGACCCTCTTGGGGACACTCCCAAAGGCCTAAAATATGGGACTCTCCACCAATTGCTCTTAGAACTGAAGAAGCTTCTCAGATGAGAGGTGAAACCTCTTCAAGGAAACTTAAAGCAGTCCTCATGTTTTAATTTCCAAGCTCCTTAGATTACACTTGTTGCAACATCTTCAGAATAAGACTCAGAATCGGAATACTTTATAAATCTTGTGGCACAAAGTTGCATTGCATACCTAGTTTGACTCTAGTTTGAGGCCCTGAGTTGTAAAGGAGATGAAATTCTGGCCTTTCAGAGCTGCAGTAAATGTTCTGCTTTGTTTCCAGAAACTTGCAGCCTAATGTTAAAAAAGAGCGGATACAGTGGGGAAACACTGTTTTAACAAAACAGTGGAGATTTTGTTAAAGATTTAAAATGAGAAAAAAAATCTAAAATAATAAAATAAATTACAAACTGTATAAGTATCTTTGTTCTTTTTTTTGCATCAACCTTAGATGAAGATAAAAATATTTTAGAATGATTTCTTTATGTTTCTGTATGTTTTAGATAACAGAACAACTTTTCTCAGAATTCATACTGAACACAAACACTGGACAAAAGTAGACCTCAGCTGCAACATTTTATTTTGTCCCTGACCTCCAACCAGTCGCAGCAGACTGCCACCCCTCCCTGGGCCTTGTTGTGCTGGAGGTTTCTTTCTGTTATAAAAGAGACTTCTTCCTTCCCACTGTCGCCAAGTGCTTGCTCACAGGGAGTCATCTGATTGTTGTGGTTTGGTGCTTTATAAATACAACTGAACTTAACAGAACTTCACATTTCATGTAATGTGTGTTATTGTACTATCAAACTATGAGTACTGTTGGAGTAATGACCCTGGTGTCCTTAATGATAAAAAGATAAATGTTGTTTATTTTGAGAGCTGAATTTTTGTGGTTCTGAATATCATGACAATATGCTCCTCTCACTTTACCTTGACACCCGACCGTTTCAACATTCACTTCGGAAATTAGTCAGACCTCTGTCACATTTAGCTCACACCATCCAGTTGATCAGTTTGTGATTATTTTATTATTGAAGGCAAAATTAAGAGTGAATCAGAAAAAAATATTTAAGGCAATCAGTTTTAAATCAGTTTTACATTTAGAATAAAGGCCAAATATATCTAGACACCACAGACCACAAGTTGACATGTCTTGAATAAATCTGATATGCATGTAAAATCAGTACCTGTCTTTATATTTTTGACCATACGTTGCACTGGCTATTGATTGATCTTTTTGATTAATAATTGATTCATTACACAATTTATTTAAAGATAATAGACGCTGATAGTATTTGATGTCAGTGATTTCCTCCATTCAGCAGCATTCAGCTTTCATCTGCAACTGAAAGAAAATTTAATTTCAGAGTTTCAATACCGAACTACAGTGTTTTAGAAAAGAATCAGTGTTTTTTCCTGAACCACCTAAAAGCACGGTGTCTAAGAGCAGATTCACATTTTCCTCTCAATGTTGAATGTGCTTAACTTTTTGCTGTTATAAATGCTAAAATTAAAGAGCAGGAAAAAAAACAAATCTGAATTACTTACAGTGACAGCTGTAAGCCACCTCCAGGTACTTGTAGATGCCATAACATGGTTCTCCAAACACAGAGCCGCTCACTTTGACAGTACAGCTGCTTTTCCCGTTACAACTGTGGATTCAGGCAAAAGTGAGTTGGCAGAGGCCAACTATATGTTGTGAAGAGAAGATATAAGGCTGAAGAAAGAGAGTTGGCAACTGTACCTCTCGGCTACTTTGTTTATTTGCTTTGAGCATTGGACATTTTGGAGCTGAGAGGCTGGACGATTGAAAGAGCATGTAGTTGCATCATGACGTCCGTAATCAGCTCTGTGAATAAGTAAAACCTGTCCTTCATCTGATGAAGAGCAAACATTAAAGATTTAAACACGTATTTAATTTTAACTTCATTTGTATCTTTATCAGATGAATCCAGAGACACACAAAGAAAGAGGAACTGTGCTCTCACCGCACTGAAGGTTTGCCAGAGAATCATCACATGTCACACTGTGGACTGACAAAGTGACAACAAGGAACATTAGAAACATGGACATTCACAGATTTGACTGAATATTAGTTTCTTATTACAGATGTAATTTACTGGCTGGGAAGCAGGCGTAGGTGGTGTCCACGTATTTGTAAATGCCGTAGCACGGATCAGAAGAAGTATGGAAGAGGACTGGATTTATTTCACATACCTTCTGACCATCACATCTGCAGGGAGACAAAGGTGGGTTAAAGTGATCAATTAATGATTGATATAAAGTGCTCAGATTTGTGTACCTGCTCTTGACAACCTTCAGGGCGCCATCCTGGGAACATTGTGTATTTTTAAGCTGGTGTGCAGGTCTCCCCTCACTGCAGGTTTCTGCATCTGTCCTTCCGAACAGAACTGATTGCACAATGATCACTCCATTCTCTGTTTTACAGAAAGCATGGGAAAGAAAGTTCAAAAGGAGGAACTCATGAGAAATGCATAAGGTGTGCAGCACAAGAGGAAAACCCAAGGCTCTTTATGTTTTTCAATAATCAGAAAATGCCTTCATTTCTGTAGATCTGGGGTATTACATTGAATCTGAAAGATCATATGAGTCACAAGCATAAACTGTAGTTTCACTAAATAAAGCACAAAAAGAACTGAAACCTTAACAGGTTATCCTCCTCAGCAAAGTGTTTACTGAGGTCAGAGATCTGCAGGGGGTAAGCTAATTATCTTACAGACATAGAATCAGACTTCTGTTTACAACCAGAGAAGCCGTCTCCTGCTGGAAATGAGAAAGAATTGAGATTACCTCACAACTGGGTTTATATTTGAGTGATAGCAAAGAGCTATAAAAAACCTTAAACATAGAGATTATTTTCATGTTACCACAGCTCAGGCGTTGTACACTGTCGAGGCTGTCACAGGTGATCACCCTCTCTGTTGACACTGGGAAGTGGGCTAAAGGACCAGTTCTAGGAAAGCCTGAAATGGAAAATAACTCCATAATTAGTAAGTCTTGGATAAATGAAGCATACTACAGTAGGGCCTTTATTCATCTGTTTGCTCCTAAAGCAAATATGAACGAATATAAAATATAGCACCGCTATAGCGCTTTGGAACGGGCGAGGTGCCCACGGCAGCACCTGCTGCTGTTTGAGAGTAAGAGCGATACGCGCTTTCAAGTCAAAAAGTCGTCATAAATAAGTCTCCAATAACACCAGAAAAAGTCGCCAGATTTGTCTCTAGTCGCTTTTTAGAAAAAAAGTTGCTCAGTCGCTCGTTAAATATAGCGTCCCACACCCAGACAGTAAATGCTTTTTATTATGTGTGATAAACAGGATATTAAGGCAATTGGTCAAAAGTTGGAGGAAAGTCACAGTTCTCCTCACTTGGCTGAGATCCAGCACACATCTCTTCCGCTGCAACTTTCTCGGCATCACCTTATTGTAGATGCCGCTTCACCCATTACCATGGCAACCACCTCTTACCTTCTTGCATAGGAATGCATAGGTCTATACCAGGGGTCGGCAACCCTGGGTACGCGTGCCAGTCGTGGCACGCAAAGGGTTAACTGATGGCACGACCATAGCTGGACTGGCCATCGGGCATACTGGGCATTTGCTCGGTGGGCCGATGGTGATTTTCCGTTTTTATGGACCGATGATTTTTTTTTTGTAACGGTATAAATAATGAAAGGTGGTGGATTGGCCAGATGTTGGCCGGTGTGTGAAAATAACTCAGTTGTTTGGTGGCGGATATGGCGGGGCTTCCACAGATTCAGTAACATTACCAAGTGGTGGAGACCAGCAGGTGGATGAGAGAAAGGGGAGGCAGGAGGAGGGGAGGCAGGAGGAGGAGAGACCGAAGCGGCTGCTGGTCCGAGTGTCAGGTGAACTGAACTACAGGTAAGAAGTTATGACCTGCAGTCTATCTGGGTCAGATATAAACCAAGTTTAGGTGGAGTTTATTTTTGTTATTGTAACTGACTGTAAAAAGTCAGCTACAATAACTCGTACTGCATGCTAGCTAGCATACAGCTGGGTGGGTGCTATGATGTTACTGATGGTGAACTTTATTTTATTCATGAGGTTAGTTAGTAGAGTTGCCAACCGTCCCGTAAAAAGACGGAATCGTCCCGTATTCAGAGAAAATATTACGCGTATTGAGGTGAAAAGGAACAGTTTGTCCCGTACTTCAGCTAGGATGAAGCACGTTTTATTTTCTGATCAAACCAGAAAGCTTTAATGAGCAGCTAGATTTGTCTCGCATTAACTGGCTGAGTTAATGCCAGTTAATGCAACATCGAAGCAGCTGGAATCCACAGCTGTGCGTGTTCATGGAGCTTGCATTTTCACCTGCTGGACATCACTATCTGACAAGTTTAACTGTCTTCAGAACATTGCAGAGGCCAGTATTTGGCTCTACATATCTATGTGAACAGATTTTCTCTCACATGAAGAGTGCAGTCTGAATGCTGGACACTCGGAGACCTGTGTCTCTGAGTGAGAGACCAGAGATTAGAATGTATTAACAAACATGCCATATTGGCCCAGTTTATTTTTCTTATCATTGTTGTGAGGAGACCATGAATAGCATTTGCATTTTCTGTTGTACAGTTCATTTGCTGTTATGGAGTTCTTGTTATGGATAAAAAGTGTCTTTTTTTATTTTTTTTTGTTTCAAAATACTTGATAACTATTTGCTGATAGCTGCAAACATCTCCGAACAAATATAATTCTATAAAGTGGTTCTATATATTGTGTAACTGTTAATATAGAGCGTTATTAAATTTATTGCTAATGCAATCATATGGCACACTGACTTCTGAGGAAATTTTAGATGGCACACGTCATCAGAAAGGTTGCCTACCCCTGGTCTATACCCAACACCATAACAGCACCTGATATATGGCCTTGTCTTGTGGGTACCACAACCCCATCCACATTCTTGTGAAGTGGGCTGAGTCTGTTAGTATCAGAGTGAATCCTATTCTACAAACTATTCTATTATTCTACTAACTATTCTACAATACACTGTGTGCAGTAAAGAATAAAATGTGTGATGCTAATTGTGAGATATTAACCTTAAAGATAAAATAAATAAAAATACAATAAAAAATAAATAAATAAAATAAATCCCAACAGTATCAGTGTTCTTCTTGAATGAATTCTGAGTAAGTCTCATGTGTAATGTAAATGGCTGAGCATGATGCAGGTGAATCAGAAGTAACTTATGGTAGCGACAATGGGGACGTGTCCCTACCGTTTTAATGACTACCAAAAGCTACTACCACTAATTTAACATCAGTTTCACAGGGAACTATTATTGGTTACTGAAATGTTCCTATCACTCAAGACCTCAATAAATCAAATAGAGTTTCCAGAGTTTAACTAAAGGATTAATCCCTAATGGTAATGGGACTAAAAACCTATCAGAGGTTCTTGTTGTTAGTGGCTTATCACATTCAAGTTTTCACACAGCACAAAATTCACCATATTGTACATAAAGCATAACCAATTTGCAAATCCAGGGTACCTCTTTGGAAGAAACTTGGAGTATGAAGGAGTCTTAGGGCCACATCAAAAAGAAAAATATTATTGTTCATTTTGAGAGAAAAGAAGAAATACAATGAACAGATGTAAGGATAGCAATGGATACAGCCCCATGCAGTAAAGAGGGTGGATGTTGTATCACAGACACAGTAAGTGCTGAGCATTTGCAATTTAATTTTGAAATTTTGACTGTAATCTCAAAGTGAACAATATTACTTTTTATGTGGTCGTAACACTCCATCGTACTTGAGTGAAAGCACAGAACAATGGGTTTAAATGACTAGTGTGGCTAAAGTATTGGGATAAAAGAAAGGCACATTTGGATAAAAATTGCTGAACATTTAACAATTACCTGAAGTCATGAGTACACATGTTGCTGCAAGCACTGAAACACAAAAAAGAAACCTCAGTGTTAGATGGTGCATGAACTACAGCTGATTTATTCATTTATCTTCTGTATTAAGTTAACAGTGTTTCAGATGGACTTTAATTTACCTCAAAACACAAATGACAATAAAGAAAACCCAAAGAAAAAATGGATGTTAAATACACCACTTACTGATCAAACAAAAATCATATAAATGATACATTAAGAACAACCTTTTGGGTGGAAAGATTTTTTTGTACTCACACAGTGTGCTGCTGAGTCTGGAGGACAGCATGGTGTTAGAGCTGGTTTCAGTGAAGAGCTGAGCCGATGGTGCAGCAAACCAGGGACCTGATTTATTTATACTGTTTGACTAAGGCAAGATGCCAAATTATTTCTCGTAATGTGCAACATCCTGAAACAGGAAACAGGATTTCACCTTAGATAAACGCCAAAGACAAACAGAATACACAAACTCAAAAAAGATACATATCTGATGGAAAATTTCGTATCCTGTGACTGCCTGCTGGCTCCTCACGCACCTCGTCCACCACCTCCGGTTGCCAAGGTGCCCCACGCAGCTCCTCCACCTCTTCCCCAC
>NW_005187402.1:11515256-11519301 GCF_000239375.1 Pundamilia nyererei | reverse complement strand
TTAATTCTTATTCTTATTTTTATATTTTTATGACAGTATGTTGCACTGAAGCACCGCAGCAATTTCCTAATGTTGTAAACCTGCTCAACATCTGGCAATAAACCCTTTCTGATTTCTGATTTCTGATTTCTGATAAGAAGTTGCAGCGCGCGTTTGCGTCCATATAAAAAGCACTGTTTTTGTCCGCTAGAGTGGGATTTTCACGGCACATTCCGCACCACATCTCTGTGTGTTCATCATTTGTTTGAAGCCAGCTCACCTCCTGCAACCACTCTTCCGAGAATACGTGCTTCTTTTGTGGTTCGGACTCCTTCTGACATTTGTTTGGAGGTGGAGGAACACCAAAGTAATTGCTTAAAGGAGCTTCTTCGACATCTTTAAGAGTTCTAAACAAATGTCTGTCCTCCTCCAGAAAATCTTATGTATGCAAACACGCGTTGCAACTTCATATCTTGTTGCATATCTTGTTTTTTCTACAAATGCTCAAGTTTTTAAACTGTTCCAACATCTCTCTCTGTATATCTGTATGTCTCTGAGCTTCTATGCTGAAATATTATTAAAATGAAGGTAAAAACCGACATGATCATTCTGCTCAGACCCCAAGCAACTCTCCAACACTTCATGGGCTGGATGCTTCTTCTACACACATCATTCAAAGCCACACCTGTGCGTGCATGTGCAGCGAGTGGCTGTGATCTTGGAGTACCTGAGGCAGGTAGGGATCACGGCCAACCGGTAATCAATCTGGGACCTTGGGATATCACATGTTGACAATTTATCATCTCTCTTGTACTGACTTGTTTGCATCTGAAAACTTTGAAATTGTGGTCAGATTATTAGCATCACTTGTAGCCTCATCAAAGTCTTAACTTGTGTTTTTATTTAAAAAATGTTTTGGTGTGAAAAAATGAATTTGCTGATTTGATTTTGCTTTGTGATCCACACAAAGGAACCTGATTTGCATTTACAAGGTGGTAAAACAGATACATTCACACTGCACTCTTGTTTCACACTGGTCTAAACCCCATGCTTTTTCTCTGTAAAGTTCCATTTCTCAAGCTAACTTAAATTTCTCACACCATCTTCCTCTTTTTTGCTTGAGTAACGAATATTAAGCAATGTCACCCAACACTGATCATGCTTTATTTAAAGAAACATGATGCCACATTGTTACACATTAACTGACATTAACATTTGCTGTTATCTAGAGCTACGTTACCTACCAGTCATCTCTATAACCTCTTGCAACATGAACAAGAGGCAGTGGAGAGATGCATCCCTAACTCTTCACCTGGGTTTTTCTTTGTTGATAAAAAGGCTAAAACTCCCCGGCCCTGCATTCAAGACCTAAATAGCATTGCTATGAAAAATAAATAGCCACTCACATTCATATGCGCTCCTTTCAAGACACTACTGGAAGCCAGAGTTTTCTCTAAGTTGAATCTCCAAAAAACCTTTCATTTTTCATTTCCACTATTTTTTGACTTGAATTGTAAACAAAAACAGATCAGATTTATATATGTAGCACCACATCGTAACATGTGCACTGTCAAATGTTGAATCTTATGCCAGCTTATTTGTACTTAGAAGCCAGTTTAACACACGTCTTCCTTTGTCGGCTTTGTAGGTTTATGACCATTGTTGGGTGGTCTAACCTTACTTGAGCAAAGAAGAAGAAGATGGTGTGAGAAACTTTGCTTGAGAAAAGGAACATTATAAAGAAAAAGCATGAAGTTTAGACAAGTGTGAAAAAACAGTACAGTGTGAATGAATCTGTTACAATAATCAAAACAGTTTGAAAACTGCTGCACTGAGTAACACTGTAAAAAGTCTGAAATGTATTACTATTACATCTAATGTGATCACTCTAAATTTTTCACATAGTGAGTACTAGCGAGTTGCTTTCTTGATAGCTCATCTCTGTACAAAGGGAACAAAAAACCAATAAACATCACGTCTAAAGCTAAGTCAGCTTAAGTTCCGTCTCAGAGCTTCTTTTAGAATACATGACAAATGTTTTGTTCTCCTTCTCACAGTCCTTCACACATGAAGTCTATTTGCTTGAAAGCTTAAAAAGTGGAAGAATAACTGATGTCACTTCCTTTTTTCCTCTCAGTGTGTGAAAAGATAAACAGAACTTCAGTAAAACCTGACACCAACACATTCACACATTCTCCTTTGAGGCCGATTGCTGACAGGACACACTGCAGTCTGTTCAGAGCAAAACACACACGTTTGGTTTTGAAGTTTGAAAGCTGCTGACTGGATCAACAGTGAGGAGACATGGAAACTGTAGTTGGACTGTTGTTGATGATGTTTGGAGTGTCTCATGGTGAGCTGTTCAACTATTCTCATGTAGTCTTTCACAAATACTTGATTTTAAATCAGTAACATGTTTTGCAGCCATGACATCCAATAAAATCACTGAAAGATGTTTGAGCTGCTTCATCTATAAGAATAACAGTGAAATATATATTTTTTAAAAACACCTAAAATTCAGATAAAGATCAGATGAATACAGCCTCAGTTTGTGAATATCATTTTAACTTTGAACTAAACGTAACAATTTGTGATCTAATTTACATAAATATGCGCTAAAGCTGATTAAATCATAGAAAGAATAATATAATAAGAAAATTGGATTGTTCCTGAGCCTTAGCTGTGTGCAACATGTGTCGTTTTCATCTGCATGCATATAAATGCTTCTTTAGATCTCCTCGAACCTCTCTCCTCCCAAATATAAGAACAAAATCAGCATTAGCTCAGAGTAGCTTCATTAGATATGTGAATTAGATGGATGCGATTTGATTTTTTAAAATTTGTGCTTTTGCTTTGCTTGTGCCAAGTTGCTTTGATAAAATCTCTCACAATTAGAGTCAATTTAATTGTAGATTTTCTCTTAACCCTTTGTAAAAGAAAATAAAGGTATAAATCTGAGTATTAATCCTTATTACTCCAAACAGCTTGTGTAGGTTGTTCTAGCCTTTCCAGGTAACACACCCTCAAAGGCTGCACTCTAGGCTTCTAAAAGCATCCTATAGGTCAGGGGTAGGCAACTCCAGGCCTCGAGTGCCGGTGTCCTGGAGGTTTTAGATGTGTCCGTGATCCATCCCAGCTGATTTAAAGGGCTAAATGACTCCTCAGCATTTCTTGAAGTTCTCCAGAGGCCTGGTAATGAACTAATCATTTGATTCAGGTGTGTTAACCCAGGGTGCGATCTAAAACCTGCAGGACACCGGCACTCGAGGCCTGGAGTTGCCTACCCCTGCTATAGGTTAACAAGTACCACAATCAAGAGGGGAGATGATACAGTTTGACCTGCAAGCGTACTCAGGTTTCTTCATATCAGGGCAATCAGGGAAGACACCTGGTCATCAGTGCAGTCAGGCTGGGCGAGTCCCCTCACCCACACTGGCTCCAGCTAAACCCTTCATCATCTACTGGGTAAGACCCAGTAGAAAATCACCGTCCTGTACAGGGCGGTGGGTACTGAAAATTGACAAATATATTCTCTCTAGGTTTGATTAGAAGCACTGTGTTACCCACACTGTGAGTGATTTTTGTGCTTCTGTTTTTATTTCAAGTTGACTAGTTTTTGACTTGGTAAAGTCAAGCCAGTTTAACTCACATATCTTTCTATCCCTCCTGCACCGTCAGATTACCTCTTTATGTAAAGCTTTAGGGATGTAGTTCTCCCTTGCCTCTTGTTTAGGTTGAGTTTACAGAAATGACTATTTAATGTAGCTGCAGTTAATAGTCAATGTTAAGTCTATTATTCCGGTATCATGTTTCTTTGAATCAAACATGACCAGTGTTGAGTGACACTGTTTAACCTTTAAAAATTTAAGTTGGCTTGAGAACCACCTTGTACATGTAAATGCTTCCTGTGTGTGAATGACAGTGTTGGTCAAGTTACTTGAAAAAAGTAATCAGTAACTAATTACTAATTACTTCCCCAAAAAAGTAATCCCGTTACTTTACTGATTACTTATTTTCAAAAGTAATTAATTACTTAGTTACTTTTTAAAAACACGATTTACAACCT
>NW_005187402.1:11512376-11514633 GCF_000239375.1 Pundamilia nyererei | reverse complement strand
TTACGTCACTGTCGTGAGACATTCTCGCAAAAAATCACGGTTTTAGTAACGCAGTAACGCAGCGTTCCTACGGGAAAGTAACGGTAATCTAATTACCGTTTTTGCAATAGTAATCCCTTACTTTACTTGTTACTTGAAAAAAGTAATCAGATTACAGTAACGTGTTACAAGTAACGCGTTACTGCCCATCTCTGGTGAATGACAAAGCAACATCATATCGGCAGTCATAAACAAGACATTTTTAAACTTCTGCACTGGCTAACACTGTGATGAGTCTAGAAGTGATGCTAATACATTCATATAAACCCATGATATACCCATGCTCCAGACTGATAACAATACTATCAATAATATCAGTATCGTTATGCCATTGAGATACTATGACAACTATTTAACCTGATCCATAGTGTTGTAGAGAGTGTTGGTGTTAATGTATGTTGGGGGGCATTACACCCTGGAACCTTCAGAAGTTTTTCAGGGCTTTCCCTGTCAGAATGTTATGTGGGAAACATGTTCCTGTATGTGTTGTGGCTAACTGTTGATGCCTCCGAAAGTGGTCATTAAACGTCGTGATTGTGGACCCTGAGTCTTCGAGCATTATTATCCTGAGATTATAACACATAGTATTTAATGGACAGTTGATACTGGTGGCTTTCCCTCTGTGAGCTGCTGGGAGACCTTATGGGGTTTTTATGCTTGATGTGTTGTTTGTGTTGCGGGTGTCGCAAGACAATTTGTGAGATCACATCCTGAATTTACCAATTTAAAGGCAGTACATCGGCTGGTCATTCACCTTTGGATTTTTGTAACTTGGCGCATTGCGCACAGCCATCGCAGCTGGGTTGAAGACATGAGAGAACAATTGTGCCGATTTTTTTACCACCATTTTGATGAAAATGCAGTACAGAAGCTACTGACACAGTGTGGAAGATGTTGCAACTGTTTGAAAACTTGAGTTTGTGGAAAGAGTGTTGCAAAAACCCTCCACATTTGACAAAGTTTTGGTTTCCAGGTTTTCAGTTTTGACTCTTTTTAAAAAAAAAGCCTGTCTGACGTGATATTGTCTAATTGATGACGCTTGTCATTTACAAAATTATTGCTGGTATACATGGCTGTATGATGTATCATTCTCTCTAGCTAGTGATCAGCGCAATGCATGCTATGTCCTATGTGAAAGGGCCTTGGGTAAAGGTATCTGAGGAGGCATATCTTGTGTTGTGGGACTGAATAATAAAAAAACACCATAGTATAACTGGTCAAAAATAAAGTCTGAAGTACTACTATTTTTTTTAACCCCAAGGGCATGCAAGTATTTCCCACACTCTTGCTACACAACATGTATGTGCATATATGTATAGTATGTTACCACTTCCCTTTTCAGGGAACAAGAAGTGAAGCACCAACACTTAAAGCTGTTCTGCAGCAATGGAGGTTACTCAAGCCTTGAAAGTTTTTCCTACATGCGTCCAAAGTGTTCTTGATTACTTACAACCCTGCCCCTGCAGATAGAGGTGTTTGCAAAACTAGTGTTGGAACATGCTGTGATACCATGTCCTTGTGAGTATTATTTGAACTGTAATGTACAGCAGAAGATCATGTGTTTCCATAAAAATGGCAAGAAAAAGGAAATTAACCCTAGAAGAAAGACAGACCATCATAACATTTAAAAATATTTCCTACACAGAAATTGCAATGAAGTCAAGATGTCAGTCAGTAGTTTCCTTCACCATCAAGAACCACTCTAAGTAAACTGACGGGATGAGGTCTGCAGACCTCAAACCACACAGAATCAGAAGATACATTTCTGAAAGTCAAGCTTGTGTGGGACACCTCACAAGACCACAGCTTTAAAACTTGATAGTGATTGTAGAAAACAAATCTCAGTTTTGACTGCAAAGAGAAGCCTTTAAGTTGCAGGTTTGACAGGTCGAGTTGCAACAAGAAAACCATTTATAAGATGCCAGAATAAGTTTAAAAAAAAGGGTTGCCTGGGCCAGGAACCACAAATGTTGGACTACTGTAGACTGGAAGGCAGTTTTATGGACTGATGAATCAAAATGTGAGATCTTTGTTTCATGCTGAAGGGATGGTTCCTCAGTGTGTAACAGCATACGTCAAATAAGTAAGAGAAAGCGTCTGGTCTGTATGTAAAGTCCTTTTGCAATGGCATATTTTGATGTTTTGGGGACTACATCAATAAAACTAATAAACTAAATCATAACAACAATAAAAAATAATGTCTAAAAAAAGGCAACAA